>NC_057360.1:37308047-37455464 GCF_016509475.1 Prionailurus bengalensis
ATCAGCTGTCTATCTATGTATGGGCCTGTTTCTTGACTATTTTGCTCTATTGATCTATTGTCTATCTGTATACAAACACCACAGTCTTGATTACTTTAGCCTTATAATTTGTCTTGAAGTAAGGTAGGGTTAATCCTCTTTTGATCTGTTTCAAAATTTTTTTTAGCTTTTCTAGGTTTCTTGAATTTTAATGAGAATTTTAGAACCAAATGTTAGAATTAGCTTATCAATTTTTTTAAATGAACATTTATTTATTTTTGAGAGACAGAGAGAGACAAAGTACAAGGAGGGGAGGGGCATAGACAGAGGGAGACACAGAATCTGAAGCAGGCTCCAGGCTCTGAGCTGTCAGCACAGAGCCTCATGTGGGGCTTGAACCCAGAAACCATGAGATCATGACCTGGGCCAAAGTCGGATGACTAACCAACTGAGCCACCCAGGGGCCTCAGAATCAACTTATCAATTTATACAGAGAAGCCCATTAGAATTTTGAATGGAGCAACATTGAATCTATAGATCAATTTGAGGAGAATCAATATAAAATAAATGGAGTCTTCTGAGGCCTGCATAAAGAACATTTCTCCATGTATTTAGATTTTCTTTTTTTAAGTTTATTTATTTATTTTGAGAGATAGAGAGTGCACTGGGGGAGGGCAGACAGAGAGGGAGAGAGAGAATCCCAAGCAAGCTTCACATTGTCAGTGAGATTCACACTGTGAGATTGTGACCTGAGCTAAAATCAAAAGTCAGATACTTAACCAACTGAGCCACCCAGGTACCCCTAGATTTTCTTGAATTTCTCTTAGCAATGTTTTACCCTTTTCAGTTTACATGGAATGAACATCTTTTGTCAGATTCATTTCGAAGTCATTTTTTATGCTATACTGTAAATATTTTTTAAAATGTCGATTTCTGATTGTTCATTGCTAATATAGAAATACAGTTTTGATCTTTATATAGAGATCTTTAATTCTACAACCTCTCTAAATTCACTTTTTTCCCCCCAGTAACATATTGTCCATCAGATTTTTTTATGAAGATGATCATCTTGTCTTCACCTAAAGACAATCGTATTTCTTTCTTACAGTAAGGCTTACTTCTGTGTAGCTAATCTTGCCTTAATGGCTAGAATCTTTCACACAAGAAAAGGATGTGGTGAAAGTGGACATTCTATCACATTCCTGATCCTTAGGGAAAAGCATTTAGTTTTCACATTAAGCATACATTAGCTGTAGAATTTTCATAGATGCACCTTATTAGGTTATCCTTTTATTCCTCATGTTGCTGAAAATTTTTATCAGGAATGGATATCAAATTTTGTCAAATGCATTCTCTGCATCAATTGAGAAGATCATTCCTATTGTTGGAAGGAGTATGCTACAAATGTCAATTAGGTCAATGTGATTGATAGTGTTGTTCAAGTATTCTATGTACTTCATGATGTCTACTTGTTTGTTTGTTTTTTAATTTTTTTAATGTTTATTTTTGACAGAGAGAGAGAGAGAGAGAGACAGAGCAAGAGCAGAGGAAGGGTAGAGAGAGAGGGAGACACAGAATCCAAAGCAGGCTCCAAGCTCCGAGCAGTCAGCATAGAGCCTGACGCGGGGCTCGAACTCACAGACAGCGAGATCATGACCTAAGCTGAAGTCGGACGCTCAACCGACTGAGCCACCCAGGCACTTGTTTTATCAATCATTGACAGAGGAGTATTGAACTCTGTAAGTATAACTGTAGACTGGTCTCTTTCTTGTTGCAATTACATCAGTTTTTGCTACCTATATTTCGAAACTCTGTAATCATATGCATAAATAGTTAATATTGCTATGATTTCTTTTTTTTTTTTTTAATTTTTTTTCAACGTTTTTTATTTATTTTTGGGACAGAGAGAGACAGAGAATGAACGGGGGAGGGGCAGAGAGAGAGGGAGACACAGAATCGGAAACAGGCTCCAGGCTCTGAGCCATCAGCCCAGAGCCTGACGCGGGGCTCGAACTCACGGACCGCGAGATCGTGACCTGGCTGAAGTCGGAGGCTTAACCGACTGCGCCACCCAGGCGCCCCAGTATTGCTATGATTTCTTGAATAATCCACTCCTTCAACATGAAATGAGCACATTTATCATTGGTAGTATTTCTTACTCTGAAATCAAAATTTTCTGATCTTAATATAACCACTCCAGCTTTCTTTCAATTAGTGTCATCATGGCATATATTTTTCCATTCTATTATTTTTAGACTCTTTGTGTGTATTTAAACATCATTTCTTATAAGCAGTATATAGTTAAGTTTCGTTTTTATATCCAATATGACATTCTTTGCCTTTTAGGTGGTGTGTTTAGACTTCACATTCAGTATGGCTGTTAATAGATTTAAATACATTATTTTGCTCTTTGCTTTGTATTTGTCTAATTTCTTCTTTGTTCCTTTTTCTTCTTTTATCTATCTTCTTTTGAATGAATTAATTTTTTTGTTTCTATTATATCTTTGTTGACTTATTAGCTATCCTAACTTTTATTAGTGATTGACTAGAGTTGGTCGTATACCTAGTTAACTTATTAGTGAACGTTTAGTGATATTATATCACCTTGTGTATAGTATAAGAACTTTACAGTAGTATATTTCATTTATCTTTCCTGTCCTTCATGATATTGTTACATACATTTTAGTTTTACGTATGTCATAAAATCCATACTACCTTGTTGGTTTTTGTTCAAATAATCAATTCCCTTCTAGATATGTTTAAATAATAAGGGAAAACATTTATCCTTCTAATTACCATTGTTGAAGATCTTCATTCCTTTGTATACATTACTATTTTTATGAAGTACCATTTTTTTTTCTGCTGAAGTACTTCCTCTAATATTTTTTTGTTATTTTGTAGTGTAGATCTGCTGGTGATGAATGAATTCCTCAACTTCTATTTCTGAAAAAGTCTTTGCCTTCATTTTTGACTGGTGTTTTCTTTACCTAGAGCATTCTCAATAGTTTTATTCTTTAAATGTCAGTATTTCAACAATGCTATTTTCTCATATGTAGTGTTTCCAATGAGAAATTTGTGGTCATTATCTTTGGTCTTACGTATGTAAAGTTTTTTTTTTTCCTTTGGATGTTTTCAATATTTTCTTTGTAGCATTGATCTTGAGAAATTTGACTATGATGTGCCTTGCTATAGTTTTCTTCAATTTATTTACTTATTTTTGCTTACGTTTCATCAAACTTCTTGAACACATGTGGGCTTATAGTTTTCATTAAGTTTGGAAATTTTTCATCCTTTTTTTTTCAAAAGTTTTTTCTATCTGTGCCTTTCTGAGGACTCCAATTAAGTGCCTATTAGGGAGTAACATCACCACAATGCAGAGCAGAAGAACCTAGCCTCTGTTCCCTCACAAAAGTAAATAATTATACAGTTCTCTTGAACAAAAATAGCTCTGGGAGAATTCAGGAGTTCACTTAAGACACTTAGGCAACATAGTGGTGCAAAAAAAAAAAAAAAAAAACCTAAGAATAACCACACAAAGAAGGAAGGAAGAACAACTTCATTTTGCTTGCATTATCCCATCCCCCAGGCTGAAACTGTTCAGTGCCAAGAGGGAACTCCCTAGCTCAAAAGAATTTCCCTAGACAGGAAAGAGAGAATGGGGCGGGTGATCAGCTTCCTGAAACTTGTGGGGGTATTGCATGAAAGACCCATTTTAGATTCACCTCACCCAAAGGTCAGCAAAACCGAGACAAATTGAGACAGCTTGGAACATGGAAGAGGGCAAAGGCAACCAGTATCAGCCACATAGTGGAAGTGGCCATGGGATCCCCTGCTTTTCAGGGGATTCCAGGAGCTTGTGCCACTGAAGAAACCAAAGCCAGCACCGCCACTTTGGACCCTACAGATTTTAGTGCTGATGTTTTTCCCCTATAGGTTTCATGTTCACAGATGCTTGAATACCTCCCTACTCCCTCTTACTATTCCCATCCCCATCTGGAGGCCAGGATGCACACTGGCAGCCAGCTGTGGACTCTGCTGGTGCACAAGTACAAGATACCAGCCTAGAACCTCACAACTGACTGCCACTGCTGTGTGTACAGTCTGGGCTAACCTCTCCAGGTGTATGCCTGCACTCTACTGTCCTGGTTCCCATCCCAGGCCTCCACTGTCATGTGTGTACTCATGGCAAGATCCTGCAGCCAACACCAACAGCCAGAGCTCCCACAGCTGTTTGTGGGCGCAGATTCAGTCTTGTCTCTTGTCACAGGCATGCACCATTGGGCTCATCTGCAGCTAACCCAACCATCTGTGCACCTGCATGCCCCTGACCTCACTGTTACTGAATCTCAGTTATGCATGTACCCCGGCAGTAGCCTGCAGCCATGGGAGCAGACATTGGCAGCCAGGGTCCCCACAGATGTTGTGCCGCAAAAGTTGACCACTGCCCTTGCTTTTGGCCATGGCCCTTAGCACTACATATGTCTGCAATCGGCCTTTGTCACCACACAGGATCTGCAACCAGCCCTGCAGCTGAGTTTGTACACACCACTACTCAGACCACCACCGCTGCTTTCTCTGGTCCTAGCTGATGGACATGGAGGTGTTCCTGAAGATTCCAGCAACCCTCGCAGCCCCTGAAGACCCACCCTACAGTGCTTGCCAAGAACCATGCAGTTGTTGATCCTGGTGGCCTGAGTCACCAAGATATCACACAGCTTGAACCCAGAGCCACCATACATACCACATGCTCTGCACTTAGCACCTTGCAACATTAGACCTAGGACCACAGCATGCTCTAGCGTACCCCTACCCACAGATGAAGGTCTTTCCTTACTGAAGTTATTCTATAAAGACTGGCAGAGGAAACAGCTTCTTCAAATATGCAAATACTTGCACAGGGCTACAAAAAATTGTGAAGAATCAAGGAACCATGACATCACCATTTAATTACAGTAAGCCTTTAGAAACTGATCCCCCAGAACAGAGATACATGAATTGCTGGACAGAATGTTCAAACTAATTGTCCTAAAAATGCTCAGAGACCTGCGAGTGAAAACAGAAAAACAATTTAACAAAATTAAGAAAACAATAGAAGAACAAAATGAGAAGTTCAAAACAGATAGGAATGAAGAAGGAGCTGGAGAATACAGTGGCTGAACCAAAGAATTCTACAGATGGTTTCAACAGGAGACTGGACCAACCAGAAGAAAGAATCAGTGAAACTTGAAGATGAATCCTTTGAAATTATCCAGTTAGAAGACCAAAAGAAAAAGAATGAAAAGGAATGAAGAAAGCCTACAGGACTTAAATGGTGTTATTAAAAGAAACAATCTGGGGTGCCTGGGTGGCTCAGTTGGTTAAGCATCCAACTCTTGATTTTGGCTCAGGTCACGAGCTCATGGTTGTGAGATCAAGCCCTGGGTCAGGTTCTGTGCTGACAGCAGGGAGCTTGCTTGAGATTCTGTTTCTTCCTCTCTCCCTGCCCCTCCCCCCCTCAAAATAAGTCAATAAACATTAAAAACAAAAGAAATAATCTATGCATTCTTAGAGTCCCAAGAAGGAGAGACGGGCAGATAACTTATTTAAAGAAATAATGTCTGAGAACTTCCCCAAACTAGGGAAATATTTGGAATCCAAGTTCATGAAGCTCATAGGTCCACAAAAAAGTTTAACTCAAAGACATTTTTTGAGACATATTATGATAAACTGTCAAAAATCAGAGACAAAATAATCTTGAAAACAGCAAGAGAAAAGAATCTTGTAACTTATAAAAGGACTGCTGTAAGTCCATCAGCAAATTTCTCAATAGAAACCATAAAGAGTAGGAGAGTGGGATGACATATTAAACATGCTGAAAGAAAAAAGATCAATCAAGAGTATTTTATTTGGTAAAGTTAATCTTCAGAAATGAAGGTGAGATAAGACTTTACCAGACAAAAGTTGAGAGTTAATCATCACTAGACCGGCTAACAAGAAATGTTAAAAGGAGTTCTTCAAGAATACATTTGCTATTCATATATCTGATAAGGGGTTAATATCCAAACTATGTAAGCAACTCATATGATTCAAGAGCAAAACCATAAATAATCAGATTAAAAAATGAATAAAGAATTTGAATAAATATTTTTCCAAAAAAGACATACAAATGGGGGCGCCTGGGTGGCGCAGTCAGTTAAGCGTCCAACTTCAGCCAGGTCACGATCTCATGGTCCGTGAGTTCGAGCCCCGCGTCAGGCTCTGGGCTGATGGCTCAGAGCCTGGAGCCTGTTTCCGATTCTGTGTCTCCTTCTCTCTCTGCCCCTCCCCCGTTCATGCTCTGTCTCTCTCTGTCCCAAAAATAAATAAATAAACATTGAAAAAAAAAATTTAAAAAAAAAATGAGATCAGCGCTGAAATGGAGTGAGCACTGGGCATTTCCCCGGGCATCATGTGGAATTCATTACGCACGGCGCATAGCATCTGCACAACAGGCAGGTGTCACCATCATCCCCATTAAAAAAAAAAAAAAAGACATACAAATAGCCAAAGTACATGAAAAGTTGTTCAGCATCATTAATTATTATGAAAATGCAAATCAAAACCACAATGGGATATCACCTTACAACTATTAGAATGACTATTAACAAAAAGATAAAAGGTATTGGTGAGGAGGTAGAGAAAAGGGAACCCTTGTGCACTGTTAATGGGAATGTAAATTGGTATAGCCATGATGGAAAACAGTATGGAGATTCTTTTAAAAATTAAAAATAGAACTATCATATAATCATACAATTCCACTTCTGGTTATATATACAAAGGTAATGAAATCACTATACCAAAGAGGTATCTGCACTCCCATGTTCTTGCAGCATTATTCATAATATCCAAGACATAGAAAAACTCAAGTATCCATTGATTCTGAGGCAAGTTCCTTCTGAGTACCCTATCAAAGTCCTATGAATTACAATATTGTCCATTCTGATTGATGTGAGCAAGCACTATTCTCAGCATGTGTGAATAACAGATACTGTGTTTTCTAATCCTCTTGAGTAGTCCTTTCTCTGGTCCTCTGTTATTTACTCACATGCATGTGCTGATCAGTATTCTGAGGAATACTCATGAGGACCTTCTGGAGTTTTTCTGTGTAGCTTTCTACTTTTCTGTACTCTGTTCCACAAACTCTAGCTGTGTCAGTCTTCCAAGGCTCTTAGTTCCATCTCCTTAACTTGGGATTTTCTTGCTCCATGGTCATGGCCAGCAGTATCATTCAAGTGGTAAGCCAAGGCAATTGTACAGCTTCCTTTCTTTGTCTCTAATCTTTCAGGGATTACTCATCTTTATTGCCTCGTGTCCAACATCTTGAAGATCTTTGCTTCATATTCTTAATCTTGGTTTTGGTGACTATGAAGAAATATAGAACAAGGTAGGAGGTAAAGATCATCATGGAATATATTTGGATGGGCTGCTCAGGACCCTCCATGAGTGGTTAATCTGAAGACACACAGAAGGAATTGAAGCAGTGAGCCATGAGGCTACCTTGGAAAGAACATTTGAGGCAGAGAGATCAGAAAATTTAAGAACACTGATGAGAGTATTACTAACTTGTCAAAGAACACCGTGGAGATCAATGTGGCTTGAGACAGTCAACAGGACTGAGAAGATGAGATAGGAGAGAGAGCCAGGTATTCAAATAATACAAGGCTCATAGGAAGGAAGGACTTCAGATTTCATACTAAGTACTATGAGAAACTATTGTAGGATTTTTAGCAAAGGTGTATGTTTAAAAGGAAGGGATTCAACATTTTAAAGGGTAACACTAGATAGTATGTAGAAAATAGATTATAAAGGCTCAAGAGTATGATCTGATTTAGACAAGGGTACTAACATTTGAGGTGGTAACAACTGATTCAATTCTAAAATACTTTAAAAGAGATGCTGAATATGAAATGGATTAGGGGGTATGAAATGAAAAGGGTATGAATATGGGGTATGAAAAAAAGAAAGGTGTAACAATATAGTTCCAATATTTTGACCTAAATTGTGGTCTCATCTACTACTACAGATAACAATGAAGAGAAAAGTTTTAGTGGGGAGAATTAAGTTGAGTTTGAGATGTAAGTGGAAAAGTCAAGTAGGCAGTTGGTTATTCAACTCTTCTATATTCACTATTCTAGAGATATTCTAGTCATTAGCATACTTATAATGAATGAAGATCACTAGGAAGTGTGAGGCTTAAAGAAGTCTAAAGACTGAATTCTGGTGCATTTTATTTATTTTTTTTATATGAAATTTATTGACAAATTGGTTTCCATACAACACCCAGTGCTCATCCCAAAAGGTGCCCTCCTCAATACCCATCACCCACCTTCCCCTCCCTCCCACCCCCCATCAACCCTCAGTTTGTTCTCAGTTTTTAAGAGTCTCTTATGCTTTGGCTCTCTCCCACTCTAACCTCTTTTTTTTTTCCTTCCCCTCCCCCATGGGTTCCTGTTAAGTTTCTCAGGATCCACATAAGAGTGAAACCATATGGTATCTGTCTTTCTCTGTATGGCTTATTTCACTTATCATCACACTCTCCAGTTCCATCCACGTTGGTACAAAAGGCCATATTTCATTTTTTCTCATTGCCACGTAGTACTCCATTGTGTATATAAACCACAATTTCTTTATCCATTCATCAGTTGATGGACATTTAGGCTCTTTCCACAATTTGGCTATTGTTGAGAGTGCTGCTATGAACATTGGGGTACAAGTGGCCCTATGCATCAGTACTCCTGTATCCCTTGGATAAATTCCTAGCAGTGCTATTGCTGGGTCATAGGGTAGGTCTATTTTTAATTTTCTGAGGAACCTCCACACTGCTTTCCAGAGCGGCTGCACCAATTTGCATTCCCACCAACAGTGCATGTCTATTCATGTTTTCTGCCCATTTCTTCACTGGGTTATTTGTTTTTTGGGTGTGGAGTTTGGTGAGCTCTTTATAGATTTTGGATACTAGCCCTTTGTCCGATATGTCATTTGCGAATATCTTTTCCCATTCCGTTGGTTGCCTTTTAGTTTTGTTGGTTGTTTCCTTTGCTGTGCAGAAGCTTTTTATCTTCATAAGGTCCCAGTAATTCACTTTTGCTTTTAATTCCCTTGCCTTTGGGGATGTGTCGAGTAAGAGATTGCTACGGCTGAGGTCAGAGAGGTCTTTTCCTGCTTTCTCCTCTAAGGTTTTGATGGTTTCCTGTCTCACATTGAGGTCCTTTATCCATTTTGAGTTTATTTTTGTGAATGGTGTGAGAAAGTGGTCTAGTTTCAACCTTCTGCATGTTGCTGTCCAGTTCTCCCAGCACCATTTGTTAAAGAGGCTGTCTTTTTTCCATTGGATGTTCTTTCCTGCTTTGTCAAAGATGAGTTGGCCATACGTTTGTGGGTCTAGTTCTGGGGTTTCTATTCTATTCCATTGGTCTATGTGTCTGTTTTGGTGCCAATACCATGCTGTCTTGATGATGACAGCTTTGTAGTAGAGGCTAAAGTCTGGGATTGTGATGCCTCCTGCTTTGGTCTTCTTCTTCAAAATTCCTTTGGCTATTCGGGGCCTTTTGTGGTTCCATACTAATTTTAGGATTGCTTGTTCTAGTTTCGAGAAGAATGCTGGTGCAATTTTGATTGGGATTGCATTGAATGTGTAGATAGCTTTGGGTAGTATTGACATTTTGACAATATTTATTTTTCCAATCCATGAGCAGGGAATGTCTTTCCATTTCTTTAAATCTTCTTCAATTACCTTCATAAGCTTTCTATAGTTTTCAGCATACAGATCTTTTACATCTTTGGTTAGATTTATTCCTAGGTATTTTATGCTTCTTGGTGCAATTGTGAATGGGATCAGTTTCTTTATTTGTCTTTCTGTTGCTTCATTGTTAGTGTATAAGAATGCAACTGATTTCTGTACATTGATTTTGTATCCTGCAACTTTGCTGAATTCCTGTATCAGTTCTAGCAGACTTTTGGTAGAGTCTATCGGATTTTCCATGTATAATATCATGTCATCTGCAAAAAGCGAAAGCTTGACTTCATCTTTGCCAATTTTGATGCCTTTGATTTCCTTTTGTTGTCTGATTGCTGATGCTAGAACTTCCAGCACTATGTTAAACAGCAGCGGTGAGAGTGGGCATCCCTGTCGTGTTCCTGATCTCAGGGAAAAAGCTCTCAGTTTTTCCCCGTTGAGGATGATGTTAGCTGTGGGCTTTTCATAAATGGCTTTTATGATCTTTAAGTATGTTCCTTCTATCCCGACTTTCTTAAGGGTTTTTATTAAGAAAGGGTGCTGGATTTTGTCAAAGGCCTTTTCTGCATCGATTGACAGGATCATATGGTTCTTCTCTTTTTTTTTGTTAATGTGATGTATCACGTTGATTGATTTGCGAATGTTGAACCAGCCCTGCATCCCAGGAATGAATCCCACTTGATCATGGTGAATAATTCTTTTTATATGCTGTTGAATTCGATTTGCTAGTACCTTATTGAGAATTTTTGCATCCATATTCATCAGGGATATTGGCCTGTAGTTCTCTTTTTTTACTGGGTCTCTGTCTGGTTTAGGAATCAAAGTAATACTGGCTTCATAGAATGAGTCTGGAAGTTTTCCTTCCCTTTCTATTTCTTGGAATAGCTTGAGAAGGATAGGTATTATCTCTGCTTTAAACGTCTGGTAGAACTCCCCTGGGAAGCCATCTGGTCCTGGACTCTTATTTGTTGGGAGATTTTTGATAACCGATTCAATTTCTTCGCTGGTTATGGGTCTGTTCAAGCTTTCTCTTTCCTCCTGATTGAGTTTTGGAAGAGTGTGGGTGTTCAGGAATTTGTCCATTTCTTCCAGGTTGTCCAATTTGTTGGCATATAATTTTTCATAGTATTCCCTGATAATTGTTTGTATCTCTCAGGGATTGGTTGTAATAGTTCCATTTTCATTCATGATTTTATCTATTTGGGTCATCTCCCTTTTCTTTTTGAGAAGCCTGGCTAGAGGTTTGTCAATTTTGTTTATTTTTTCAAAAAACCAACTCTTGGTTTCGTTGATCTGCTCTACAGTTTTTTTAGTTTCTATATTGTTTATTTCTGCTCTGATCTTTATTATTTCTCTTCTTCTGCTGGGCTTAGGCTGCCTTTGCTGTTCTGCTTCTAGTTCCTTTAGGTGTGCTGTTAGAGTTTGTATTTTCCCCTCATACTCCTGGATTTTTTTATCTCTTTTTCTCAGCTTCCTCTTTTTCCATAACTTTATCTTCTAGTTCACCTATTCTCTCCTCTGCCTCTTCCATCCGAGCCGTGGTGGTTTGCATTTTGTTTTGCATTTCATTTAAAGCGTTTTTCAGCTCCTCGTGACTGTTCCTTAGTCCCTTGATCTCTGTAGCAAGAGATTCTCTGCTGTCCTGTATACTGTTTTCAAGCCCAGCGATTAATTTTATGATTATTATTGTAAATTCACTTTCTGTTATATTATTTAAATCCTTTTTGATCAGCTCATTAGCTGTTGTTATTTCCTGGAGATTCTTCTGAGGGGAATTCTTCCACTTGGTCATTTTGGATAGTCCCTGGCTTGGTGAGAACCTGCAGGGCACTTCCCCTGTGCTGTGGTGTATAAGTGGAGTTGGTGGGCGGGGCCGCAGTCCGACCTGATGTCTGCCCCCAGCCCACCGCTGGGGCCACTGTCAGACTGGTGTGTGCCTTCTCTTCCCCTCTCCTAGGGGCGGGATTCACTGTGGGGTGGGGTGGCTCGTCTGGGCTACTTGCACCCTGCCAGGCTTGTGATGCTGGGGATCTGGCGTATTAGCTGGGGTGGGTAGGCAAGGTGCACGGGGGCAGGAGGGGCAGGCTTAGATCGCTTCTCCTTAGGTGATCCACTTCAGGAGGGGCCCTGTGGCAGCAGGAGGGAGTCAGACCCGCTGCCGGAGGTTTGGCTCCGCAGAAGCGCAGAGTTGGGTGTTTGCGCGGAGCGAGCAAGTTCCCTGGCAGGAATTGGTTCTCTTTGGGATTTTGGCTGGGGGATGGGCGGGGGAGATGGCGCTGGCGAGCATCTTTGTTCCCCACCAAACTGAGCTCTGTCGTCCGGGGGCTCAGCAGCTCTCCCTCCGTTTGTCTTCCAGCCTTCCCGCTTTCCGAGCAGAGCTGTTAACTTATGACCTCCCAGACGCTAAGTCGCGCTTGTTGTGGGAACACAGTCCGTCAGGCCCCTCCGCTTTTGCAAGCCAGACTCGGGGGCTCTGCTTGGCCGGCGAGCCGCCCCTCCACCCCGGCTCCCTCCCGCCAGTCTGTGGAGCGCGCACCGCCTCGCCGCCCTTCCTACCCTCTTCCGTGGTCCTCTCGTCTGCACTTGGGTCTGGCGACTCCGTTCTGCTAATCCTCTGGCGGTTTTCTGGGTTATTTAGGCAGGTGTAGGTGGAATCTAAGTGATCAGCAGGACGCGTGGTGAGCCCAGCGTCCTCCTATGCCGCCATCTTCCCTAATTCTCCATTCTGGTGCATTTTAAAATGTAGTGGCTGGACAGGGCGCTTGGGCGGCTCAGTTGATTGTGCATCTGACCTCAGCTCAGGTCATGATCTGGCGGTTTGTGAGTTTTAGCCCTGCGTTGGGCTCTGTGCTGACAGCTCAGAGCCTGGAGCCTGCTTCAGATTCTGTGTCTCCTTCTCTCTCTGCCCCTCCCATGCTCACTCTCTGTCTCTCTCTGTCTCTCAATAATAAATAAACATTAAAAAAAATTTTTTTAATGTAGTGCCTGGAAAATTGAGGCTGAATCAGCAAGAGACCAAAAGACCAAGAAGTGCCAGTAAATTGGGGGAAAAAAAAGCGGGAAAGTGTGGCATCCTGGAAGCCAAGCGCAGAAAGTGTTTCAAGAAATAGGGAGGAATCAACCATATCAACTGTTACTAAGAGGTCAAAGAAGTTAAAAACTGAGAATTGACTTTGGATTATTCAACGAACAGGTTTTCACTAATCGTTCATTTTTTATTATTCCACAAAGCCTCAAATACTGGAGGCATTCCATTTATTTAATTAAATTAATATTCATGATGTACCCACTTTTTTTACTCCTGAGTTTGGATGAAAATTTTGCCTTTCTTAATTATCCGTGTTTAAATTAAGATACTCCATGTTTTCCACTTTTCACTCACTAGGTTGTTGAAGCTCAATATGGAATTCAGAGCCACACCGTCTGAGGGATGATATGTTGCTGGAAGGACTGCTTAGTGCAACTCTTTCTAACAGCATGAGCAGTAACGTAGTAGAGGATGAGGTCACCTTGTGCCTAGGGAAGAGTTAACTTCTCTTGACCAGGACCTAATGTAAGAAGCCGGTATTCCATTTAAAGTTTATTTTTCTGTTTATTTTTGAATATTATCATATTATATATGTACCCCCAAAGATACTTGTAATCCATAAGAATCCAAAGGTATAATTTGATAAAGAATACACTCTACTTTTCACTCTATTAAAAATACTTCACTCCATCTGTGAATAAAAATATAAGAATGAAATTTCAAAATAAAATAATTAACTATAAAACCTAATACCTTGTTTGTGTTTTTTACCTTAGATAATGTTTTATTTAAACACTAAAAAAGGAATTTTAAAATAAATGTCTATTAATAAGCTCATTAATTTTCTCAATATTTTATGTGCATGATTCAACATGTTGGTTTAATTTTAACTTTACAAATGCAGTTCCCTCATTTAATCTACTACATTCTTTATATCTGAGTTGACTCTACTCTGCACAATACATGTTTTGTTTACTTAATTATCTAGATGCCATTTGGGGACGTTTAAATAATCCATAAGTAATATATTTCTAAATAAAGCAAACACTTTATCAGAAATGGTGGTAGCCTTGGGGAAAACATATTGTGAGAGTTTTTAAGGGTTAGAAACAGAGTAGACGTGGGTGTTTGCTGTAAATGTGCACTCTTCCCCCCATGAGGAAGGTCTTGCCCGTGACACTCTTCACCAAGGAGAGCGGCTCTTTCATGGAGGTGCAAGAAGCTATCACGCCCACTTGATGGCCCTTCCTCCAACGTTGAAAAGGAAACACTCTAGTTATCTGATTGCAAGAAGAAAATGGGGACAAAACTCCTACTTGCAACCATATAACTTTATAGAAATAAATTGTACTGAAGTGTGATAGGAGCCAGAAGCTACAAAGCTTCTTTCAGACAAGAGTGAAACAAATAAGTCAAGTAGAAAACCTCTACTCTGCTTTGTTAGTATTCTGAGCCATAGCAATTTTTTTTTTTAAATCTCACACTCTGTGATTGTTAATTGTATTTGTCAAATTCACTGGCCATAGTGTGCTCACATTGAACATTATTTCTGGGTGTCTGGGAGGATGTTTGTCACTGAGATTATCATTTGAATCAGTGGATTCAATACAGTCGATTGTCCTCCCCAGTGTGGGTGGGCATCATCCAATCTGTTGGGAGACTGAAAAGAACAACAAAGAGGAAGAGGAAATTCCTCCCTTTTTGCTCCACTGTTGAATTGATGTTTTACCTTAGACTGGGATTTACATCATTGGCTTCCCTGGTTTTCAGGCCTTTGGACTCAAACTGAATTATACCACTGACATTCCTGTGTCTTCAGTTTGCAGACAGATATATAGAGAAATGAATATAAATATGAATATATATACATACATATATATGTATGTATGCATATATATGTATAGATATAGATATAAGTATATAGATATGTAGATATATTTTCTATTGGTTCTGTTTCCCTGGGTTCTGTTTCTATTGGGTTCTGTTTCCCTGTTTCCCTGACTAATATATCCTCCATTTTGTTCTTGAGCTTAACAAATAAAATAATGAGGCTAAAACATGGCCTCTGAAAAAACATATCTTGTTATTGGATGTCTTAGGGGATCTTTCTTGAGCACTTCCAGGATGGCTAGTCCTGATCTGTATATCTGAGTTCTTAAATTAAGAGAAAAGAACTTCTTTTAATGAGGATTTTTGTCTAGATAGGGTAGGTTTGTCTAGATAGTGAAAGCCAACAACCTCAGCATTACAGGGACTTAATAGAACAAAGTTCTGTTTCTTGCTCATACTATGTGGAATGGCAGGGGATTTTTCTCTCTGCCCATTGTAGTCATTCAGAGGTCAGCTATGGATCTGCATCAATCATGTAGCAGGAAATAGGTAGCTCAGTGAATCATATATGGCTGGCTCTTAATGCTGCCACCCAGAAGTCACATGTCACATCACTTGCACTCACATTTTATTGGCCCAAGCAAATATGATGGTGAAACTATTCAGGCTTGAGTAGAGAACAACAAAACCACATCATTAAACTAGATGGTGGTTCTCAGGGTTCATGGCAGGGTTACCAGGCCGTGGTTAGAAACACAGCTGCCAATATCTGGGGCTATAATAGCTGCAAGTTTAATGATCCAAGGCTAGGAATACAGGTCAGGAAAGCATTCCAAAGACAAGGAGAACCCAAAGTATATAGATATGTAGATATATTTTCTATTGGTTCTGTTTCCCTGGGTTCTGTTTCTATTGGGTTCTGTTTCCCTGTTTCCCTGACTAATATATCCTCCATTTTGTTCTTGAGCTTAACAAATAAAATAATGAGGCTAAAACATGGCCTCTGAAAAAACATATCTTGTTATTGGATGTCTTAGGGGATCTTTCTTGAGCACTTCCAGGATGGCTAGTCCTGATCTGTATATCTGAGTTCTTAAATTAAGAGAAAAGAACTTCTTTTAATGAGGATTTTTGTCTAGATAGGGTAGGTTTGTCTAGATAGTGAAAGCCAACAACCTCAGCATTACAGGGACTTAATAGAACAAAGTTCTGTTTCTTGCTCATACTATGTGGAATGGCAGGGGATTTTTCTCTCTGCCCATTGTAGTCATTCAGAGGTCAGCTATGGATCTGCATCAATCATGTAGCAGGAAATAGGTAGCTCAGTGAATCATATATGGCTGGCTCTTAATGCTGCCACCCAGAAGTCACATGTCACATCACTTGCACTCACATTTTATTGGCCCAAGCAAATATGATGGTGAAACTATTCAGGCTTGAGTAGAGAACAACAAAACCACATCATTAAACTAGATGGTGGTTCTCAGGGTTCATGGCAGGGTTACCAGGCCGTGGTTAGAAACACAGCTGCCAATATCTGGGGCTATAATAGCTGCAAGTTTAATGATCCAAGGCTAGGAATACAGGTCAGGAAAGCATTCCAAAGACAAGGAGAACCCAAAGTGAGACTTAGCTGGGATAAATTCAAACTTCTGAGCTTTAACAAATAGGTTGAAGAGGCAGATAGCAAGATCTCTATAGAGTATCTAGAATGGATATCTGGAAGCTTTCTTTGTTCATCTCCTCTTCCACCTGATACCTATTCGTATGTTAATTCCAATGGACATAGAATTTCTGGTTCTTTATAGCCTCCACATACTTAGGTTCAAATCTTGACTTCAAAGAACTTCAAACTAAGTAGATTCTGACACTTTTCAAAGTACTTCACCATATTGCAAAAACATTTTATTTTACTAGATACTTTATTATATAAGAAAATATATATCATCTACAGACACTCCCCTAATAAAGCGGCTGTGGCTATTGTTCTAGAAATGGAATGATGAATATTTATTGAGAACTTTCTGCTAGACATTTGGTATGCATTATATCACGTGTTTCTTGCATCAAGCCTGTGAATACATCATGACTGTTTACCAAGTGCTTACCATATTCTAGGCCCTGTGCATTACATATATTTAAACTGATTATCTCATTTAATTCTCACAGCAACCTTGGTTAATCTGATAACTATTCACAGATGAGGAAACAGAGGCACAAAACTGTTAGGTAACTTTATCAAAATCTCAAAGTTAAAATATAGAGGACTGGATTTTCATATTAAGTTTTTTTGTTTCCCTCAACAAAGTAGGGATAGAGAGAACATACCTCAACATCATAAAAGCCATATATGAAAGACCCACAACTAATAGTATTCTCAATGTGCAAAAACTGAGAGCTTTTCCTCTATAGTCAAGAATCACACAGGGATGTCCATTCTCACCAGTGTTATTTAGCATAGTACTGGAAGTCCTAGTCTCAGCAATCAGTGAATAAAAAGATATAAAAGGCATCCAAATTGGCAAGGAAGATGTCAAACTTTCACTATTCGCAGACAAGACGACACTGTATGTGGAAAACCTGAAAGGCTCCACCAAAAAATTGCTGGAAATGGTACACAAATTCAGCAAAGTTGCTGGATATAAAATCAACACACAGAAATCGGTTGCATTTCTATACACTAATAGTGAATAAAGAGAAAGAGAAATCAAGGAATTGATCCCATTTATGCTCCAAAAAACATAAGATACCTAGGAATGAACCTAACCAAAGAGGTAAAATATCTGTACTCTGAAAACTATAGAACACTTATGAAAGTAACCGAAGAGGACACAAAGAAATGGAAAAACATTCCATGCTCATGGATTGGAAGTACAAATATTGTTGGGGTGTCAGAGTGGCTCAGTTGGTTGAGCATCTGACTTTTGGTTTTGGCTCAGGTCATGATCTCATGGTTTGTGGGATTGAGCCCCATATTGAGCTCTGTGCTGACAGCGTGGAGCCTGCTTGAGATTCTCTCTCTGTCTCTCTCTGTCTCTCTCTCTCTTTTTCTGTCTACCCCTACCCCGCTTGTGCACACACGTGCACACAGATACACTCTCACTCCCTCTCTCTCTCTAAAAATAAATAAATAAACTTAAAGGTAAAGAACAAATATTGTTAAAATGCCTATACTATCGAAATCAATCTACACATTTAATGTAATCCCTATCCATATACAACCATAATTTTCCACAGAACTGGAAGAAACAATCTTAAAATTTGTAGGGAACCACAAAAGATCCTAAACCAAAGCAATCCTGAAACAGAAAAGCAAAGCTTGAGGCATTATGATTCCAGACTTCAAGCTATATTACACAGCCATAGTCATCAAGACAGTATGGTACTGGCACAAAAACAGACACACAGATCAATGGAACAGAATAGAATACCCAGAATGGACCTACAACTATATGGTCAATTAATCTTCAATAAAGCAGGAAAGAATATCCAATGGAAAAAATATATAGTCTCTTCAACAAATGGTGTTGGGGAAACTGGACAGCTATATGCAAAAGAATAAAACTGGATCACTTTCTTACATCATATACAAAAATAAATTCAAAATAGATGAAAGACCTATATGTGACACAAGGCCATTAAAATCCTAAAGAAGAACTCAGGCAGCAACCTTGTTAACATTGGCCATAGCAACTTCTTAAAGACCTGTCTCTGGCGGCAAGGAAAGCAAAAGCAAAAATGAACTACTGGGACTTAATCAAGATAAAGATCTTCTGTGCAGTGAAAGAAACAGTCAACAAAACTAAAAGATAGCCCACAGAATTGGAGAAGATATTTGCAAATGACATATCTGATAAAGGGTTAGTATCCAAAATCTATAAAGAAGTTATCAAACTCAACACCCAAAAGCCAAATTATCCAGTTAAGAAATGAGTAGAAGACATGAACAGACATTTTTCCAAAGAAGACATCCAAATGGCTAACAGACAAATGAAAAGATGTTTAACATCACTCATCATCAGGAAAATATAAATCAAAACCATGATGAGATACCACCCCACACCTGTCAGAATGGCTAAAATTAACAACACAGGAAACAACAGATGTTGGTGAGGATGCAGAGAAGGGCAACCCTCTTATACTGTTGGTAAGGATGCAAACTGGTGCAGCCATTCTGGAAAACAGTACAGAGATTCCTCAAAAAGTTAAAAATAGAACTATCCCATGACCCAGCAATTGCACTACTAGGTATTTACCCAAAGGATGTAAAAACAATGATGTGAAGGGGCACATGCACCCCTATATTTATAGAAGCATTATCAACAATAACCAAATTATGGAAAGAACCCAAATGTCCATCGACTGATGAATGGATAAAGAAGCAGTACATATATGTATTATACAACGGAATATTACTCAGCCATCAAAAAGAATGAAATCTTGCCATTTGCAACAACGTGGATGGAGCTAGAGTGTATTATGCTAAGTGAAATAAGTCAGTCAGAGAAAGACAAATGCCATATGATTTCACTCATATGAGGAATTTAAGAAACAAAGCAGATGAACATAGAGGAAGGGGGGAAAAGAGAGGGAGGCAAACCATAAGAGATTCTTAAGTACAGAGAAGAAACAGAGGGTTGTTGGAGGGGAGGTAGTCAGGGGAAGGGCTAAATGGGTGATGGTATTAAGGGGGGCACTTGCTGTGATGAGCACTGGGTATTATATATAAGTGATGAGTCAGTAAATTCTACTCCTGAAACCAATATTAGACTATATGTTAACTAACTAGAATTTAAATAAAAACTTGAAAAAAAAAGATGTAAAAAAAAAGGTTTGTTTGGCAAGCTGCCTTGTCTATTGAGAAAAGATTCTAAACTAAGAATAACTTCAAAAAGCCTAGTTTATTCCATCACAATGTATCAATTAAAACTTCAGGTAATTTGAATTCCTAGAAGCATATCATGAATTATCTGCTCTCCACTTATTTTCCTGCCTAAATTGCCTCATGGATATTTTGCTATCAGCAAGAATTAATTCATAACTGAAAATTCTACTAACGATAGTTTCAAGCATAAAGATATTTATTGTTTTCCTAACAAGAAGTCTGGAGTAGGTGATATCAATGTTAATTCATCAGAATCCTGAGGTGGTATTTTGTAATTCTTCAGGATTTCTTAATGCTAACACCTAGAAATAATACAGCATTTCCAATTACAAAGCATTGATCCAAGCAAGGGTAATGGCAGGGCAACTGCTTGAGTAGAGACAACTGAACCACATCATTGAAAAGACAGTGGTTCACAGCTCAAACATCAGAGGACATGGGTAGAAAGCAAAGGGACATCTAAGGAAGAGCAAGGGAAAGAAGAGGAAGAGGAAAGAGATTTTTTCAGACTTTCTTTTCTCAAGCAAGAAACATCTTTTTCATGCAGCAGGAGCATGCTTTCACTTACCTCTTATTGATGATAACAAGTCTACATTGCAATCCTTATCTACAAGGGAGGTGAACAAGGAAGTATGGACTTTTTCAAAATTTGTTGTGGGTGGTGTTAAGTTTGTTTATTTATTTATTTTTGAGAGAGAGAGAGCAGGAGAACCCAAGTGGGGGAAGGGCAGAGAGGGAGAGAGAGACACAGAATCCAAAGCAGGCTCCAGGCTATCAGAGCACAGCCTGAGGCAGGGCTCAAACCCACAAACTGTGAGATCATGACCTGGGCCAAAGTTGGACTGAAGCACCAAAGCATGTCTGTGGTGGGTGGTACTTTTCCAAAATTTTTTGCACGTGGTGAAAATGGGAGAAGAGTTAGGAAACCAACATTAGATACTTTATTTTTTTTTTCAACATTTATTTATTTTTGGGACAGAGAGAGACAGAGCACGAACGGGGGAGGGGCAGAGAGAGAGGGAGACACAGAATCAGAAACAGGTTCCAGGCTCTGAGCCATCAGCCCAGAGCCTGACGCGGGGCTCGAACTCACGGACCGCGAGATCGTGACCTGGCTGAAGTTGGACGCTTAACCGACTGCGCCACCCAGGCGCCCCAACATTAGATACTTTAGCCAACTATGACTGCCACATGTCTCCAGTCCAGTATTAAATGATTCAAAAATAGTTTATTTGTTCAGTTTTGAAGTTCACCTCATTACCCATTTTCAATATTATAACTATCCTTCAATTAAAAATTCAAAAAAATATATCATTCAATTTACCAAAAATTTCTTGCAGTTGTAATATTTTCTTTTGATGCCTGTATTCTGTATACATACACATATATATGAAATACATATTATATTAATATTTAAATGAAATTAACATTTAATTTCACTGCAAAGAGCATTCCAATTTTGAAATTTTCTACCTTCAAATTTCATCCCCGCCCCATCCCCCCTGTCATGTTCAAAATGGTGCTGTCAAGTCCTGGCAATTTTACAAAATTATATTTGCAACCTGTCCATTTCCTTCCATTCTTTTCATCCTCATTTCCAGGCATCATCATTTCTCATTTTAACCACTGCAATAGCATCCAGGTCGATTTCCTTACTTATGTTCTAGGTTCTCTATAAGACATTCTCTGCAGAGTAGTTAAAGAAGATTTAGAAATGTAAGTCAAATTGTGTTGCTCCTTGCTTAAAACTCTTCATGATCTTCCTATTGTGTAACTTTCATACTCTGTAATATGGACCATACCCCACTAGACTGAGAACCTTCTTGAGGAGAGGTACTGTTGCTGTTTTGTTCATGTTCTACATTTAGCAAATAAGTCAGTGCTTACTATATACGCAGGTGTATATTCGATGAAAGAATGAGTGAATGATAGAATTGTAAGTTACTGTTATCATAGTATATCAATGATTTATAGTAGTAACTCTTTGAAAAAGTTCTTCCTTTTTGTGGCAAAGATATTCCAAAGACCCCTTTACACTACCATTTGGATAATGGGATCATATAGCCAATGAGACAAAATAGTATTGATTACTTAAACTGTGTTAACACTGAAATAATGTATTTGAAGGCATACTATATCTTAGGGTACTTTCAATTCTGTTATTTTATAAGATCTTCTTACTTTAAGTGTCAGATTTTGTCTAAAAATAGTTGGATTCACCATTTCACTGTCTTAAACTGATACTTCAAAGCTATTCTTTTTACATTAGACTATATAAAGCAAATAAGATAACTAGCCTGGCAGCAAAATACCCTCTTCTACGAGATAATATGACTAGCATATTAAACAGTTTAATTTAACCATAAACATATCTATGATCTATAAGTAATCTAAAAGCTTAACAACAATGTTTTTGTATTAGTTTCCATTTATTCTCATTAAACTATTAATGAGAAATTTAGAAGAAATTAATGCATTTAAAAAAATTTTTCTGGCCTTGTATGATGATTTTCTTCTCTTGACATCTCTGTTCATCATTTGTGCCTTACTCTGATCTATGTCCCGTGTTAAGCCAAAACAGTT
The DNA here is from genome assembly GCF_016509475.1 of Prionailurus bengalensis. Classification (NCBI taxonomy): domain Eukaryota; kingdom Metazoa; phylum Chordata; class Mammalia; order Carnivora; family Felidae; genus Prionailurus; species Prionailurus bengalensis. The sequence continues at coordinate 37,330,107 of NC_057360.1, forward strand.
CACATGGATGGCAATTTACCTCAGAAGTCATACACTAATTAAAGATGATCCCTTGTCTCTCCACACTGACTCCGAAGTCAGTCATCTAAAGTACAGTGCCTTCATTAACCTTGAACTCTACTGTTATAGTTCCGCCATTTCTGCTCATGTTTGGCACCTCACAGATCCAGGCAATAGAATCCTTCCAATTGTAGGTGCTAGCTACATAATGCTTACAAGCAAGCTTGCTTTCCTTGTTATATAAAAGCTGCACAGTAAAAGAAGTTTTACATAGACTGCCATTCTTTTTTGATTTTACCTGGAACACTCTGCAATGTTACTCAGAAGCCCTTCCTCCTACTTGATTTCAACTATTGCATGACAAAGTTTATACTCTATATCCCACCCTGCTCCTAGAAACAGTAGCAATAATTAAAAACTACCTGCTTTTTGGTCACTGGGATCTTACTATTTAATTTTTTATAATGTGTAAAAACTAGTGTCCTCTAAAATACAAAGCTATTAAATATAAAATATTATATTTTTAAGTGTCACTATTTCTTTTGATTCTGTCTTTTTTAAATTTTTGTGATTATTTTACTTGTTACATATTAACCCCTATTCTCTCTACCATAGTTTTTCTTATGAATTATAGCAAATGGCCCTTATTTAAAGTTTAGGTGTCAAGAATCATTGTTATAGTGCAATAGGTAAGCTCTATTTTACTTTATTTTTTCAACGTTTATTTATTTTTGGGACAGAGAGAGACAGAGCATGAACGGGGGAGGGGCAGAGAGAGAGGGAGACACAGAATCGGAAGCAGGCTCCAGGCTCTGAGCCATCAGCCCAGAGCCCGTCGCGGGGCTCGAACTCACGGACTGCAAGATCGTGACCTGGCTGAAGTCGGACGCTTAACCGACTGCGCCACCCAGGCGCCCCGGTAAGCTCTATTTTAATCCTTGCCTTGAATTAAAGCAGAAATTACTCAGTTGCACTGATATTTATTCCATTTTATAACATCAAAATGCACTTAGGTAAAAATGATTTTTCTTAAATTTTTTTAACATTTATTTATTTTTGAGAGACAGAGAGAGACAGAGCATGAGCGGGGGAGGGGCAGAGAGAGAGAAAGAGGAGACACAGAATCTGAAGCAGGCTGCAGGCTCTGAGCAAGCTGTCAGCACAGAGCCTGATGCGGGGCTTGAACCCACAAACTGTAAGATCATGACCTGAGCCAAAATTGGATGCTCAACCGACTGAGCCACCCAGGCACCCCTTAGTTAAAAATGTTTTTAATGTATCATCTTTTCTAGCAATGTAAGCACCACATTAATTAATTTAATTTGAAGAGTTTTATGTGGCATAATTTGACAGTTGTCTTGGCAATATTTTTTATTAAAAAATCTTAAGTCACTTGGTCCCTATTATCCAATCACAAACGTGTGATTGACAACAGGTTCACCTTATCTCATGGCCCCGCTTTCCCTAGAACTCTCTGCAACACAGAGGTCCTGGACCTGGTCAGGGAAAATGGGAGGACCATATGTATAGAGTATGTGAAAACCAGAGAGAACTGTCATATTTCTCTTGGCTGTGAAAAAATCTGCTTATCGCTTAAATCATTGTAAGTTACTATTATCATAGTATATAAAAGATTTATAGTCGTACCTCTTTGAACAAGTTCTTCTTTTCTATGGAAAAGATATTCCAAAGACCCTTTAAAGACAAAAAATGAAAATCTATGGTTTCCTACTGAATGGGTTTCTCTCCATTTCATACGCATCAAGATATTTGGCAAAATTTAAAAATGAAGTCTATAAGAATTTTCCTTTTGGGAAAAAAAATCTGATTTTGTGCCTATTATTGTTCATCGTAGTAAATGCGTAACAGTCCTAAAGTTCCAGCACGTAATCAAATGACAAGTACTCACTGTGTGCTGTATTTGTTCTCCATCAGGGGCAATCTCACCCCCATTTGGCAATGGGAACATTTGGCAATGTCTGGAGAAAATTCTGGTTGTCACATTCGAGGCAGAGGGGAGGAGGTGCTACTGGAACCTAGTGGGGAGAGGCCAGGAATCCTGCTGAACATTCTTTCTGCCCAGGAAAGACTCCACAACAAAGAATAGCCAACCAAAATGTAAATAAGGAGAAGACCTGATTAGATCGAAGAAAAATCTATCATTTTAAGTCATCAGAATGTGAAATTTCTGTGGAAGAAGTTAATTCCAAGAGTAAATCTTTTCTTTTTTTACAGAAATCTAAATTTTCAATTGTCAAAATCCAGATTAAAGCTACTCGGAGTGGCCAACTCTGATAAATAGGGAATAATTTGGTGGCGGTAACCGAGTAGGGGGTATTTGTGGTGACTTTGGCAGTGCACAAATACAAAGCACCCCTAAGAGTTGCCTTTTGAAGAAGGAAAAAACTGTATCTCAAGCAGAGTGTACGTAGCTCATTAGTTACCTAACTGGACTCTGTTCTTTTTAAGAGAAACTTCCTCTGGGGTTGGGAATGGGGGGAGGGGGGCACGCAAGGGAGGGGAGGAGGTGGGCAGTTTGCAAGTCTGAGGAATACAAATCTTTGAGGTGACTAAATTAAAAACATGCTATGAAGCTATAAACTCACTACCGAAAACGGTGGCCTCGGGTCAGAATCCCTGCAGGAGAGCCCTTTCCTCAATGCCGACGCTTGTTAACATTTTCTGTAAGGAGCAGCCCAGGGCTAAGTCAGCTCTGAGCAGGACTCTGGAAACCCACATCAAAAATGACAACAGGCGGGCCAGTGTGATGGGGCCTCAGTGGGAGGTTCACCCTGTGTGAGGATTCTGTCCTGGCACACCCCGGGAGAGTAGCAAGGACAAATGTAAATGTTCTGTTTCATTGAAAATCACTTTGGATTATACAAAGCCTATTCTTTTTCACTTGAAAAGCTACCAATTTCTGCATTCATATGTGCAGGAGATGATTTTCGTTGGGCCACAGAACTACCCAGTGACAATTCCTGTGCATGTTTTCTCTACCTGGTTTAGCTGGTGTGATTCAGCAGCGTCCCATTCCCCTTTTCCCTGATAACCCAACATCCTTCTTCATTTCTCTTATGACTACGCTTCACAGCTATGGGGGAAAAAAAAGGACAAAGAATGACATCATTTACCTATGTGAATTGAAAATCGTTTGAAAGCAGCACCAGCTAAGATAGTGTTATCTTTCTATTATATTTAATTTATTTAAAAAAATTCCTAGCCCAATTCATTGGTTTCAACTGGGGGCAGTTTTACCTCCTCCCTGATCCTTCCACCCCACTCCAGGACAATTGACATTGTCCAGAAGACATTTTTGTTGTTGCAGTTGGGGTCTTACTGGCATCTAGGGGGAAGCAGCCAGGAATGCTGTTGGACATGCGCAATGCTCAGAACAGACTCTCACAACAAAGAATTGTCTGGCCACAGTGTTCATAGTGCCAAGGCTAAGAAAGCCTGAGCTAGTCCAATGTCAAGGACATAAATGGAACTCAGTGCTGAATATTCCATCTACTTATTAAAGAAACTCAATAATAATGCTGGGAGTCAAAAGATTTCCTTCAAACTTTCTGGACCTTTCAAAGATAATCACGTTGCAGATTTTGAGTACGAATAAACTGAAAAACATTTTCAACTCACACATACTCAGACACACCACTTCAAGAACACCTCTCTGTCCAAAAAAGATGTCTTATTATAAATAAGTTAAACTTGATATATAAAGTGATTACAGGAGTTCATACATGAATGAGTTAGCTCCTGTAAATCAGATATGACCATTTTAACTATAATGTCAGCAGTCCCCCATTTAAATCCCTTTATGTAATAATTATCATATTAAACTTAAAAGTCTCACATGTTCCAAATAGACCCAGACTATTATAATTTCAAGACACCTAAGTCAAGCATCAAAAAAAAAAATAAATGCTAACTTAAAAATACAAGCGAATATCACAAGTTTGTTGTTTATTTTTTAATTATCTGCCTGCATTTTTCATATTGCAAGATTGAGTACAGAGAAGCAAAAATCTTGAGATGAAAATCATTCAGGAAAATACTCATTCTAAATCATGTTGAGTCATGGTCCACGCACGCTTTTCTTGGGCCAAATTGTTGGTCTTGATCCTGTAAAATATAAAACTCAGCCTACATGGCTGGATTTGTTATGAATTATGTAAGTGTTCCATTGTTGCAATCACTTAGGTGGTCAGTCCAGGTTACACGACACAGTGTTCAAAATATGTACTTTATGTAATTCATCACGCTCTTGGCGTTTTCTTACCTTTAAATGTTTATATTTTCTTTTATATTTGGAAGTGCTAAAATAAACGAGGCACATTTTCTGCCAAATTTAGCAGGCTCCCAAATAACGGCTTCTTTTACACGGTATAAATAAAGTCTTTGTGCTAATGGGAGATGTACTTAGCAACTTGCAGATTTCTACAGGTAGAAGCACATGACTTAACATTTGAAATCCTCATGTCTGTCAAATCAACACATGCCATGTCATGTAAAATACACAGCAGTACTTGTTGTGAAAACTGAAGGGCTATTTTTAATATTGTTCTCACTATGATAGATCTTGTCATTAAACTCTTTTAAGATGCATTATTTTATTAAATGAATTTAGGAGCAACCTCTGAGCTTTGATAACGGGATGTCTCTATTTACCGCTAGGTTCATATTGTAACCATCTCCACACTAAGTGTTCTTATTATCCCTAAAGAGCCAAGGGCCACTACAATTAAGTCAGATTAAATAAAAAGGACAATTATAAAACCTTTCTTTTGAATAGCACCTAGAAATGGCATTTTAGAAATCTGATTCAACTTCCACATCTGACAATAATTATCCAGTATCTGTTGGCCTGTGGGGGATATGATCATTGGGCCTCAGTTGCCTCCCATGTAAAGAAGAGCTTCATGAAGCTGTACACTCATCTCATTAAGCATATGCCTTAGAAAATCTTATCCTTTCAAAATAGTTGAGTTTTGGGAAGAGTTACTTTAAATTTGGTGAACTATTGCCATTCTTGATGTCATATATCTATGCACAGTGGATGACGAACAGATCATCTCAACACTTAAAGCTCTTAAATTCATTAGTGTTTTTTATTTTAAGTTACTATTTGAAATTTCAGGGCTTCTGTTACATTTTTAGGAGATCAAGAAAATATTTTCTATGTGTCAGTGTAGACATTATTTGCATTCATTTCTATAAAGGAAAAGCACATGGATTTCTTTAATCATAAAATATAAGCAACTCATTTATGTGTTTGGTATTTAAACTTGAGGTTCCTAAAATAACTTCATAATTAAATGTGCACATAACAGAACTTTTTATCCACTTGTGATTTTGAACAAGAGTTCTTATGATTATTATAATATTATTAATTTACAATGAATTACTTGTTATTATAAAACACAACACTGCTATTGTGCAGCATTGTCATACAGAAAGAAAGAGCCAAAAACAAAAAGGAAAACAAATCAAAAGGAAAAGACTGTCAGGATCTATCATTCTGGTTGGAAAAAGCTCCTATTGCAACAAATATTGAAATGTGTTTAATCACTAAGGTTTGTTTTATTTACAGAAGGACATAAAAAATTGAACACATGGCTTGAAGTCCCTTCCCTCCATCTTATAACTCCCTGTGCCTCTCCCCCAGCAAACACGCGCCCAAGAGGAATCATTAGCTAACCTGAATTGCCTCACTGTGAAGCCACACACCGTGTCTGAATGCTGTCTGTACTCCAGGGAATCCCACCTCTATCTACCTTTAGTGTCCGCTGTTACCTGTTCTCACCACTCATTGGAATTCCGGGTGGCAGCCTGGGGGTAGGCCAAAGTTCCTTCTCAACGTGAGCCTGAAAACTAACGGGGTGGAAGAGATCTTTCCAGCCTCTGCAGCACACTTATTTTGTAAAGGGCAAAAGAAATCTAGAGGGAATTCGGAATCAAGGAAAGACAGAGGTTAAAGCTCTAGCCAACATCAACAACCCCATAGGTCTCACAGAGTAAGTCTTTGAAAAGCTTAAGGCCTGCGGAGGAGGAGTGGGGTGGGGGTGAAAGCTAGCTAGCCCATGGTCTCCTGTTCATGTTTGTGAACTCCCAGATCTATTCCTTTCCAGTCTCTGGGTCTGAATTCTACTCACTCCTCCACCTTCAGCAAAACTGTACGTCTGCATAAAGGAAGAGATCTCAATCTCAGGATCCTTCATGATTCCAGCAGCAGAGAATTTCCTTTATGTTCTTTTCATATTAGAGATTTGTGCCATTACAAGACAAGTAAATTAGCTTTTGCTGGCTGCTCTTTCTGTACATCCCCTATACTTGGACCCACTTGGTGCTGTGCTTAATGAATGTTGTCTTTTTTAATTCAGAGTCTTTTAAAAATAAGGGTGTTTGGGGAAGAGTTGTCAATGCCTTTGCAAGTAGCTAATATATTTATAATAATATGAACAAATTGCATGTAAATATTGATTGGTGCATTTTTGCTGACTTTTGGTGTATGAAAACAAAAAGAATATTCACTTGTCTTTTCATAATTAAAACTCCTAAAATTTGCCATTTTAAAAAACATTCTATTTTCAAAGGACTGCACTGCTGTAACATTCATAGTATTTTATGTTTGGCTGGAACTACTTAAATTTTTTTAATGTTTATTTATTTTTGACAGAGAGAGAGAAGGAGAGAGTGAACTGCAGAGGGGCAGAGAGAGAGGCAGACAGAGGATCTGAAGCAGGCTCTGTGCTGAGAGAGGAGACCCTGATGTGGGGCTTGAACTCATGAACCGTGAGATCATGACTTGCGCTAAAGTCGGATGTCCAACAGACTGAGCCACCCAAGTGCCCCTAGCTGGCACTATTTAAATGCATGCCATAAATTACATGGAAGAAAAGCAGATGTGTTGGTCAATGGTTTTCTGACAGGCTTTTCAGATGGATGTGATGAATTCAGGTCATTTGGGTAACTGAATATCTTATCATTTGGCAGCAATTTAAAAATATATTTTTTTTTCCTAAAAAATTATAGTAGCTATTTTGGGAAAGTGCCCACTTTCTCACAAAAGTCTTGTCTTTGTAACATACATAAATTCGGTGTTACCCTCTCACCTTTTCTTGATCCCTTCTTATTTCTCTTTTGCCTTTCCCAGTAGAAGCCTAAAACTTCTTTGATTTAATGGGTCTTCTTTATCAAAAGGAATACAGAAGATTTTATGTTTGCAAATTTTACTAAAGCATACAACTGTGCAAACACCTTCCTAGGGCATTGAAAGGCCAGGATCCCTGAAACCCTCTTCAGTGGTTTCAATGTGATTTCACTTCTGCTTTATTTCTCAACTCATGGACACTGGAGTTAATACTTGTCTATATTTCTTTCATGTGGGAGAATGCTCATGTATGGTATACTGACCTGGTTCCACAAAATTACTGGGAGATAAACAAAAGGATTCTGATATAAGAAATTCTCTTCCTGATGTCTAGGCTGTATATGACTCTTCTGTTCCCCCTTTTCCCTCTCAGGATAATCCACATCTAGCCAAGTGATCTTGGCTTATTTTGTTAAGAACAGATATCAAAGGAATCTAGCTGGGTGGGAAGTCTCTTTAATAAAAGGAAAAAAAAGTAACACTTTTATCATTGAATAAGCATTAAACCAGAATGTGATGTGTATCACAAACAATCCGCTAAGAGATTGCAAAGATAGAAAGAAATCTCATCCCCTAATATAGCCTTGTAGATACAATCCATTACATACGTGTTTTCAGGGTTCAAGATAAAAAATAACCAGTCCTCAAATAAGAGAAATTTGATAGTCACGCAGAGTTCATCCTAAGTTTAGCATAATTGGAGTCACTATCTATATTAACTGATTGGTTTGTTCATTGGAGTCACTATCTATATTAACTGAATGGTTTGTTCAGAGGAGAAACAAACTTCTATGTCTTGATGACAGGAAGTAGTTTTGCAACTTGGAACAAGGCACCCATCACAGTTAAGCTCCTACCCTCCCATAAAAACTGAAAGATAAAAGTGAAATATCCCTTGATGTTCACACTTCCAAGTGATGTCTCCCAGGTCCCTCAGAGATTCCGATCATAAAGCTAACAAAGGCTCATTTAGTTGTCAAAAGGATATGTCTATACATTTTAAGGAAGAAGTACTTAAAATTACAAGTTTTCCAAGGTAAATGTTCTAGGAAAAAGGAGAGAAAATCATCATCTTCAGTTTCAACAGGGAAGATTAAGCCCATTATATTTAATATGTATTTGCTCTTACAATGTCATAGACGAAAAATCTAGGTCAGTGAGAGAGGATTTTGTCACAAGTGTCTCAGGAATCATCTTTGTGCAAAAACTTGTCCTATTGAAGCTTGTCTTACCTAGATGTTGTGTTTCTTAGATTTTTTTTTAATACCAATTCTTTCCAGGGATGGTGTTTATAGTTCTGTGGTTCCGTAGTTCTGTAACTGCGAAAAAAGAGGACTCAGTAAACCAAGTGTCACTCTCTGGCTGACGAAGTTTATAGTTCCTACCTCTGCTCTGACATTCCCCAACAATACAATGTTGTTGCAGATATCTTGCTGCACAGAGTTCCCTATCTACTTGAGAAAGGCATAACATCAATTTAATCTAAAAACTGCTGTAATTTGGCTCCCACCTTCAGTAATATAATGACTCCTTGGTTAAAACATGCATCACTCTTTTCTTAAACTATATATTTTTTACCTTTCTATAACATTTCATATTATGATTTCCTCTCTGAAACGTTGCTGTTAGAATGGAGAGGAACCTTGGAAATAATTAGTCCCATTTCTTGTGTTAGAGTTGAGGAAATAGTGGCCAGAGAAGATGGAAAGTCATATCCAAGTTCACATACTTAGAAAGTATCTTATCCCCAAAGACAAGGGAATTAAAAGAAAAAATGAACTATTGGGACCTCATGAAGATAAAAAGCTTCTGCACAGCAAAGGAAACAATCAACAAAAGTAAAAGGCAACCAACGGAATGGGAAAAGATATTTGCAAATGACATATCACACAAAGGGCTAGTATCCAAAATCTATAAAGAGCTCACCAAACTCCACACCTGAAAAACAAATAACCCAGTGAAGAAATGGGCAGAAAACCTGAATAGACACTTCTCTAAAGAAGACATCCGGATGGCCAACAGGCACATGAAAAGATGCTCAACGTCGCTCCTCATCAGGGAAATACAAATCAAAACCACACTCAGATATCACCTCACACCAGTCAGAGTGGCCAAAATGAACAAATCAGGAGACTATAGATGCTGGAGAGAATGTGGAGAAATGGGAACCCTCTTGCACTGTTGGTGGGAATGCAAATTGGTGCAGCAGCTCTGGAAAACAGTGTGGAGGTTCCTCAAAAAATTAAAAATAGACCTACCCTATGACCCAGCAGTAGCACTGCTAGGAATTTACCCAAGAGATACAGGAGTACTGATGCATAGGGGCACTTGTACCCCAATGTTTATAGCAGCACTCTCAACAATAGCCAAATTGTGGAAAGAGCCTAAATGTCCATCAACTGATGAATGGATAAAGAAATTGTGGTTTATATACACAATGGAGTACTACGTAGCAATGAGAAAGAATGAAATATGGCCCTTTGTAGCAACGTGGATGGAACTGGAGAGTGTGATGCTAAGTGAAATAAGCCATACATAGAAAGACAGATACCATATGTTTTCAGTCTTATGTGGATCCTGAGAAACTTAACAGGAACCCATGGGGGAGGGGAAGGGAAAAAAAAAAGAGATTAGAGTGGCAGAGAGCCAAAGCATAAGAGACTCTTAAAAACTGAGAACAAACTAAGGGCTGATGGGGTTGGGAGGGAAGGGAGGGTGGGTCATGGGTATTGAGGAGGGCACCTGTTGGGATGAGCACTGGGTGTTGTATGGAAACCAATTTGACAATAAATTTCATATATTAAAAAAAAAAAGAAAGTATCTTAGGGACGCCTATCTGGGTGGCTCAGTTGGTTAAGCATCTGACTTGGGCTCAGGTCACGATCCCATGGTTCATGAGTTCAAGTCCCTGTTGGGCTCTGTGCTGACAGCTCAGAGCCTGGAGCCTGCTTCAGATTCTGTGTCTCCCTCTCTCTCTGCCCCTTCTCCTGCCCCCACTCTGCCTCTCTTCCTTTCTCTCAAAAATAAACATTAAGAAAGAAAGTATCTAGACACAACTTGCCCGGTTCTCCTCTCTTCTTTATCTCCTCCAGAAGCTGATTTTTACTTAGCAAGAAGTGTCAGTCAAGGTTCTTTCTTTTACTTTTGCTTTTTTATTATTTTGTTTTACCAAATAGCTTATATGATCAGCCCTATATGAGTATGAAAGACCATGGACTTAGGAGTAAGGCAGCCTGGATTTGAATCTTTGTTCTGTTACTTATTAACTTAAAAACATGTCACACTGGCTTCAACAAATTAAGAGCGATTTAAGTTTTTTTAAGTTTATTTTTTTAAGAGACAGCATGAGTGGGGAGGGGCAGAAAGAGAGGGAAGGAGGGGGGAAGAGAGAGAGAGAGACAGAGAGAGACATAAGCAGGTTCTGTGCTGCCAGTGCAGAGCCTGACGTGGGGTTTGAACTCATGAAAACTATGAGATCGTGACCTGAGCCGAAACCAAAAGACAGATGTTTAACCGGCTGAGCCACCCAGGCATCCCTTAAGAGACATTTAAAGGATTTATAAACTCAAATGCTGTCAGAGATGGAGGTAATATAAATGAGTTAAATTGGCAGTATAAGATAATATTAGATGTTGAAAGTACTATATATATACTATACATATATATTGACATTTATAAATATATATGTGAACAAAAAACCCTCAATTAAATATAAAATAAATATACATGAGAAAATCAACAAAACCCCTAAAATTGGTTCTTTAAAAAGATTAGTATGTATTTAGTAAAACTGATCAAGAAAAAAGACAATAATTAAAAATAAAATATTAACCAGTAATATAAAAAACAGTATCACCACAGACCTTATAAAATTTAAATTTTTTCCAGTTTCACTGAGATATAATTTGACATATAACATCTTATTAAAGTGTACAACATGATGATTTGATAGATACATATGTTGTGAAATAATTGCCACAGCAAGTTTAGTTAACGTACATCTTCTCACATAGTTACAATTTGGTTTTCTTGTGGAAAATTGTTAAGATCTACTCTTGTAGCAACTTTTAAATATGCAGTACTGATTGTTAACTATAGTCACCATTCTGTACATTACATCTCTGTAATTTTTTACCTTATAACAGAAAGTTTGTACCTTTTTTAAAACTTGTTTTTAATGTTTATTATTTATTTTTGAGAGAAAGAGACAGAGCAGGAGCAAGGCAGGGGCAGAGAGAGAGGGAGACACAGAATCCAAAGCAGGCTTCGGGCTCTGAGCTGTCAGCACAGAGCCCATCGTGAGGCTTGAAGCCACCAACCCGCAAGATCATGACCTGAGCTGAAGAAGGATGCTTAACCAATGGAGCCACCCAGGCTCCCCAAAAGTTTGTACCTTTTGACCACCTTCACCCATTTGACCCATTCCCTGATCCCACACCTTCCTACCTCTGACAACCACCCATCTCTTTTCTATATCTATGAGTTCAAGGGTGTGTGTGTGTGTGTGTGTGTGTTTGGATAACACATTTGGTATTTGTCTTTTTCTGTCTGGCTTATTTCACTTATCATAATGCCCTCAAGATTCATTCATGATATTGCAAATGGCTGGATTTCCTTCTTTTATATAGCTGAATAACATTCCATTGTATGTATAGACACCACATTTTCTTTATCCATTCAACCATTGATGGACACAGGTTCTTTCCATGTCTTGGCTATTGTAAATAATGCTGCAAGAGACATGAGGTGTAGATACCTCTTAAAGATAGTGATTTTTTTTCTTTCAGATATATATCCACAAGTAGAATTGCTGGAATATATAGTAGCTCTATTTTTAATTTTTTTGTGGAAACTTTCTAGTGGTTTTCATCGTGCCTGTACCAATTAGATCTCAGCAACTTTAAAAAGATAGTAAAAGAATATTAAGTGCAATTTTGTATCAAGAAAGTTGTCAATTTACATTAAATAAACAATATCTTGAAAACACAATTTATCAAAACCTTCTCAACAAAAATTAGAAAATCTAAAAGTTTTTTTTTAACCAAGTTGATTCCATTATTAAAATACTCTCCTCTTTCCTCAAATACCCTCCAGCCAAATGTTTTTTGTGATATCAATCTTCCACAAACTCTACCAGAAAACAGAAAAAAGGAAACTATTTCTATTTAATTTTAAGACAGTAGCAAAATCTTGTTATCAAAAGCTTATACCAGCATTGCAAGAAAGGAAAAGCACAAAAGAATGTAAAAATGCTAAATAAAATATTAGCACGCAAACACAAAGAAGTATAAACAGGCCAATATACATCCAAATTATGTACACTGTAGTCTAAGAATGCAAGGGAAGGTTAGCACTCAAAAAACAATCAGTATATTTTACTACATAATTAAGAGAGAAAGAGAGAGAGTGATCCCATAATCATCTTTGCAGATGCAGGAAAAATAAATTCACTGTGACACAAAAAACTCAGTGAACTGTGAAGAGAGAAGCACTTCCTTAATCTAAATATAGAACTTCTATAAAAAACCTACACCAGATATCTTAGTTAATTGTACATTATTGAAAGCTTTTCTTCTGAGTTTGGAGCTGAGAAACTCTTGCCCAGTATCATCACTGCTTTTCAACAAGGTACTGGAGATCCAACCTAGTATAATAAGGCAAAAAAATAAATAAAATAAAATAATAAAAGACATAAGGCTAAGAATGCAAGAAATATGGTCAAGTATATGGAAAATCCAGACGAACCCACAAATTACTAAAATTCACAAGTGAATTTAACAATATGGAAACCACAATTGCTGAATAAGAGGTCATTATAAAAAAAAAAAACCAATTACATTTCTATATATGTCAGGAGCAAACAAATAGAGATTTAAAGTAAAAACACAATGCAATTTACAATAGTATCAAATAACATTAAATCTTTAGGAAGACATCTAACAAAAATGTACAAGTCATCTACAATGAAAACAACAGAACATTCCTGAGAAAATTAAAGAAAATCTAAATAAATGGAGGCATATATCATATTATTTATAATTTGGAAGACACATAAAGATATAAATTACCTCAAAATTGATCTAGGTAATATAATCTAAGTAAAAAACCCACAATATATCTTGAGAAATATTTCTAAACTATTTCTAAAATTTATGAGGAAATGCAAAGGACCAAAGTTAGTCAAGGCAATCTTATACAATAACACTGGAGGGTTGATATTTTCATATATCAATTTTATTCAGATGAAATTACAGTAATTAAGACACTGTAGTATTGGTATAAGAATAAACCATGCAAAGAACTGAACAGAATTCAGAAAAAAACCCAAACATTGGTTTATTATGTAACTATTTATGACAAAGTTGCCACTCCTTTGTACTGGAGGGAGAAATGATTCTTTTTAATAAATGGTGCTGGGTCAATTGTACATCCATATAAAAAAAATATATCCTGACCCATACCTCAAAACCATGGGTAAATGTCAACTTCAGAGGCATCGTAGATCTGAATGTCAAAGTTAAGTAATGAATATTCAGAAAGAAAACATAACAGACTATCTTTGTGAAGTTCTGATAGGCAACTTTATAAAGAGGACAGAAAAATTAATCGAAGGAAAAATAAATGAAATGAATGAATGAATGAATGAAATGATTGAAAAAGGAATGAAATGAAAAATGGCAAATTGGCTTACATTAGAAGGAAAAATTTGGTTCATTAAAAAACGCTGTTAAGGGGTAAGAAGTCAAGCCTTATAGTGGGAGAAAATGATTTGCAATACATATGCCCGACAATGTCTTCACTTGGTCTTAGCCAAAGGGCCAAGAAGCAATCATATGTTTGACAAAGCCTTAAATTTAGGATATATAAATAATTTTTACAAACCAACTAGGAAGGGAAAGACCACTTAAAAAATTAGGTACAAGACTTTGAAATGCACCTCACAAAAAAGAGTATGCAAATAGCCAATAGATATATAAAAAGTACTCAGTTTTGGGGCGCCTGGGTGGCTCAGTCAGTTAAGTGTCCGACTTCGGCTCAGGTCATGATCTCGCGGTTGGTGGGTTCGAGGCCTGCGTCGGGCTCTTGTGCTGACAGTTCAGAGCTTGGGACCTGTTTCGGATTCTGTGTCTCCCTCTCTCTCTGCCCCGCCCCTGCTCGTGCTCTGTCTCTCTGTGTCTCAAAAATAAATAAAGGTTAAAAAAAAAAAGTACTCAGTTTTATTCATCAACAGGTGAGTGCAGATTGAAAGTATGATGTGACACTATACACTCCTGTTGGAATAACTAAAAGGAAGGGAAAGGAAGGGAAGGGAAAAAAAAGAAAGGAAGACAACACCAAGTGTTGTTGAGATCTGGGAGCAGTTGCAATGCTCACACCCTTCTGATGAGAGAGTGAATTGGTATGGTCACTTTGGAAATAGTTTTGGCAGTATCTAACTCTTAATATATGCACAGCATATGGCCCAGAAATTCTCGTCTGAGGCTAATTTTCATAAGAAACTGTGTGTATGTTCACCAAAACGTATGCACCAGAATATTACAGCAGCATGATCTGCAGTAGCCAAAATGTAGAAAAGAGCCAGGTGTCTACCAACAATTGAATGGAGAGACACAGCTGATATACTCATGAATGGAATTCTAGAACACAAAGACACAATAGAATGTGAGTGAATCTCAAAAATACAATGATGAGTGATGGAAGCCACACACACAAAACAAATTGTATATTATTTATGCAAAAATTTAAAACGAGTGGGAGCGCTTGGGTGCCTCAGTTGGTTAAGTGTCCAACTTTGCCCCAGGTCATTATCTTGCAGGTCCATAAATTCGAGCCCCTGTCGAGCTCTGTGCTGACAGCTCAGAGCCTGAAGCCTGCTTTGGATTGTCTTCCTCTCTCCCTTTGCCCCTCCCTGATTGCACTCTGTCTCTCTCTCATAAATAAATGGGCATTGAAAACATTTAAAGACAAGCGAAAATATTGTGTTAAAATTAAGATAGCAGTGACCTTTGGATGGGGATTAGCAGGAATAAGCACAAGGGGGTTGCAAATGTTGTTAATGATCTGTTTATCTTTTCTTACCTTTCTGAAAATTAATTTTGTGTTAACTGTGAAATTCATCAAGTTGATTGTGATTTTTTTTGCATTTTTCTAAGAATTGCATTAGTGGGCAGTTGGATGCTTTGTTTAGAGCAGGCATCAGTTACTCAGCTTTAGCATATTATTGTTAGGCAAAAATGTAAGCCCTAGTATATCACAGTCTTTTAGTTTTTCAAGAGAAAATAAAAATACAAATTTTTAAAGTAAATCTTTCTTACTTTACCTTTTATTTTTTAGATTAATTAATCAGTTATTTAATTTTTATTAAGCAGGCTCCACACCCAACGTGAGGCTTGAACTCACGACCCTGAGATAAAGAGTTGAGTGTTCTGCCAACTAAAGCAGGCAGGGGCCCCAATACTCCTTACTTTTAAATGCTAGCAACTCAGAGCAAAACAACCACAAAAACAACAACGTGGGTCAAAATAATAATAGCCACAAGTTTATAGTGCTTGCCCGGAAATTCATCTCTCAGTTTTATAACACGGATAGTACTACACTATACAATACTGATTTTAACACTTAAATGAAGAAATGTACTGAGGGGTTTATTAAAATGCCTGTTGTACATCAAGTGCTTAATAAATTGTGGCTATTAATATGGTGCTGTTTGGAATCATAATCTGTTTCTTAAAATTTATCTGAACGATCTTTTATTTTGGTGGATATTTCCACTGAAATTGCACACCATTACTATGTTGGCATCACATCTACCATAGAGTAGATATTTAATACAAATTTGTGGCTTAAATATACATGAATTGATTGATTAATAATGCCCTATGTTTATACACTCACCTCAGCATATTTGACAATATTTTGATGGCATATACTATATCAAGGAATATTGTACTAACATTAGGATTCTGGGGCCCCTGGGTGGCTCAGTCGGTTAAGCGTCTGACTTAGGCTCAGGTCGTGATCTCGCGGTCAGTGAGTTCGAGCCTTGCGTCAGGCTCTGTGCTGACAGCTCGGAGCCTGGAGCCTGCTTCGGATTCTGTGTCTCCCTCTCTCTGTGCCTCTCCTCTGCTCATACTGTCTCTAAAAATAAATAAACATTAAAAAAATTTTAAAACATTAGGATTCTGGAGAGGCACCTGGGTGCCTCAGTTAGTTAAGTGTCCCACCTTGGCTCAGGTCATGATCTGGTGGTTCATGGGTTGGAGCCCCACGTCAGGCTCCATGCTGACAGCTCAGAGCCTGGAGCCTGCTTTGGATTCTCCCTCTCTCTCTCTCTCTCTCTCTTTCTCTCTGCCCTTCCCCTGCTGTCTCCCTCTCAATAAATAAATAAACAAACAAATAAATAAACAAATAAATAAATAAATAAATAAACATTTTTAAATGTTAGGATTCTGGAGATCATGGAAAATTTAGAGGCTAATTATAGATGACTTAGACTAGTTCTAGATCATTTTCTGGCAGCTGGAGTTAAATAAGTGTGTTGTTAGACATGTAAATGTGTTTTCCACTCCATTCTGGGCAGAGGGTTAGAATAGGTTCACAATATCCCTTTTACTGTTTGTGAACTCCATCTTGCTTTCTTCATATTCCATTCAAACAGTTATGAGCATCACCTGTAGGGCAGGAGAAGGTAATCTCACATGTGCCACCATTGACTCATCCACTTATGCCAGTCCTCCCCATCTTTGGTCTTCCTTATTTTAGGTTCTGATGACATGTCTCCTTTACTCCAATCCTTGATGACAGTGCCTGTGCTACTGACACCTGCCACTGCTGCTGAAATCCACGGACACACACATCAAGGCAGCTGATGTACACTACTGAGGCTGTCAATGTCTATGCCAAGGGCCATGAGTCTTAACGACAGTAGAAACTATTGGCTCCATACCCTATTGCTCTAGAAGCAGTCAGCAGCTTTGCTCTGACACCTTGTACCATAGCACTTTTATTTTTTTGTAAGTTTATTTATTTATTTTGAGAGAGACAGAGAGAAAGAGCATGAGTGAGGCAGGGACAGAGAGAGAGAGAGGGAGAGAGAAAATCTCAAACAGGCTCCTCACTTTCAGCACAAGGCCCAACATGGAGTCTGAATCCACTAACTGTGAGATCATAACCTGAGCCGAGATCAAGAGTAGGTCACTTAACCGATGGAGCCACCCAGGCCCCCCAATATATAACACTTTTAGATTTCAGTTCCATGTTTCATTGTGATCTTCTTTTCATTGCAGGAACCCAAGAGAGTTGAACTGGCGCTAGATCTTAGCAAACAATATTCGATGTTACACAGGGAAGAGGGAATGGCCGGAGGGAGATGTCGAGTTAGAAAATACAAGAGCCCCAGAAACAAAGAAGGATGGAAAAATCTCTTTAGCTGGAGGGAGGAAAATGGCTTCAAAAGGGAACTGAAGTCATATCCTAACTTTCTGATTTCAGCCAGGTTACCTACTATATCTGATGCAACCAACCAAGAGAGGGGACCCTTGAGTTAGGGGCTTAGAACTCAGTTGTCTTGAACTGATACTGAAGAGATCTGCCAGCATCAGAGGAAATTGATTTATCCATCAGGGCTGGACATGGCTCCAGAACCTGGTCGTGCCAAATTGTCCTTGTGCATCATGTTCCTCTATTCAGGGGGAAATCAGCCCTTCCACTTTTACAGTGTTTTCCAGATTTGAACATTAGCGTATCCAAAGCATTTGTTTTGCCAGTTATGAAGTTGGCACTCAATCAGATAAGATAACCAGTTTGCAGAAGTCATTCAGTCAGCTAATTATAGGAGGAATAAAACTGGATTCCAGATCTTTGATTTTCAGTTGAGGATTCCATCCACTATATCACTATTCAAGAATTTTTCTGATCCTTTCTTGAGAACAGGTTTACTCAGAAAGATGAGTGGAACAAACCAGAAAGAAAGGGACTAGTAACTGTGTCATCTCACAGTTTTTTGTTTGAACTACCCTGACTATATTCACATGAGCAACATCGAATACGTTCTAATCCGGTAAGGAAGAAATTGAACTACCCTGACTACATTTGCATGAGCAACATCGAACACATTCTAATCCAGTAAGGAAGAAAGTAGAGAAAGTTATCTCTGTCCTTTTCAAGCAATAACTGGTATCTTATTCTGTTCATTGCATGTTGCTAATTTTTTAAATATTTAAGTGTGCTACTTTGTAAGTGGGATCCATGTCTAGCCATGGTGAACATTTAATAAATACGTGACTGTAGATGTTAAAAATTAAGAACAAATTCCATCACTTTAATAAACATGGTGAAGGAAAGTATAAACTATACAATAATGTGATTTTGAGTTTATTCTATCTCATAATTAGGCATACCTACATGAAAACAATACATGGGCAATTCATTTGTAAACTATGTCATGAGGTGGGAGTGAAAGTCAAGTGTCAGCTCTATGGTTATATATGGGCTTGCCTCGCTAGTGATATTTTAAAAGAGTAGAAAGAGATTTTCACTGAGTGTAACAGTCACTTTGATTTAACTTCTCTTATGATTAAGCCTGCTTACAGTGTATGAATAAGTCTTTCCTTAGATATGGAGAAAATACAGTTTTAAGGTAGTTATTTATTTAGAATTTCAAATTCTTTGAACTACAAACCACACACTTAAATTCCATCATAAGTGAAAAAGGAAAAAAAAATGTTTGTGTAAACACAGCCTTAAAAAGAGCTTAATGTCATTGCGTTTTTCTTGAAGAAGTCAACAGCATGCATGTGTGCTATGTACATAGAATATGTTGCTGTTCAATAAGTTTATGTATTTTCCAAGTAGGATAGGATTAAAGTTAATGTGCCATTTATGTGCCAAAAATTTTTTTAAAACTTTTGTGTTTTAAAAGGATATTACACTCATACCAAAAAACTAAATGAGACTAAAACATACAAAGAAGAGAATAATATCACTCAACAATCTGATGCTCAGAGATAATCAGTGTTTCCCTCTTGTGATACATACTTCTGGACATCTCTCTATGCACACATTTGTGCTCTCTCTCTCTCTCTCTCACACACACACACACACACACACACACACTTTTACATAAATGGAATCCCACAAAATGTGCTTTGCAGAATCTTTTTTTCCATCCATTAATAAACTTGCCCATTTCACAGGAAGATGGATAAATTCATCATAAATGTGCACTTGAAAGTGACCTCCTTCTTAACTGAGCTTCAGTTTTACATGCTTTTAACACAGTAACAAAATGAGTACTACTGAATAATATAACACTGAATAATAATATTGCAGAGGGTGAAAATCAAATAGTTATAATAAGATACCATTAACTGGAAGCCCCACCTGTGAGGTAAATTTGCATGTTTCTTACTCTTATCCCTTTTTAAGATTTGTATTATGAAAATTTAGGCAAAAAGGAAAAGAAAAAGAATTGTGCAGTGACCACCCACATCCCTGCAGTTAGAATCACCAATTGTTAGCATTTCACTGTATTTTCTTTGCCTATCAAACTCTTGATTTAATCTCCTTGACTTTTTTTCTGAAGTATTAGAGAAACATCATGACACTTTGCTTTTAATGATCTCAGCCGGAGTCAACAAAAAATTGTGAACATTATCTTCATTCGCATTCATATTATCATACCAATATCACATATTTAACAAAATTACCACAAATTCTTTAATATTCTTGAATATTGAGAATTGACTTGGTCTGAAAGCCAACTTCTAAACGTTAGAAAAAAAATTTCGTTTTCATTCCAATTGGCCAGGTTGATTCTTTTCATACAAATAGTTTAAAAAAATTTTTTTAAATGTTTTTATTTATTTTTGAGACAGAGAGAGACAGAGCATGAGCAGGGGAGGGGCAGAGAGAGGGAGACACAGAATCCGAAGCAGGCTCTAGGCTCTGAGCTGTCTGCACAGAGCCCGATGCGGGACTCAAACTCACGGACTGTGAGATCATGACCTGAGCCGAAGTCAGCAGCTCAACCGACTGAACCACCCAGGGGCCCCACAAATAGTTTTTTAAAAGCTGACTCTAAACCATGATTGACTCATGGATTTTATCTTGGTGTTATATAATTTCCCAGTGAACACAAATACAAATATTATAACAGTGTGTACCCATGTGGACTATTAAGATATTTTTTATTTCATGATGACAATTTTTCAAGTGAATATTTGGGGGTGTGAATTTTGCACCCAATTTACTTGGCACTTCATTTTTTGTACAGACAGAGAATCCACCGGGTGTTAAGCACTACCTGTTTGTGCAATTAGCCCGTCTTCTATTCAGAAAACCTAGATTCACTTGCATCCCTTTAAAACGATTACCACAGAACATCAGGCAGTGGGTCACCCCTCTTCGAACACAGTAAAACATGGACCTGGGTCTGATATTGCAGGGAAACATAGGTAGAAGCAACAGACAACAAGTACAAGCTGGCTTCTGAGAATTTTACTCAACGGAACCACTGGGGATCATAGGGATAAATTTAATAGAACGGGTTTCCTTCAGCAGTTATTCGTCAGCAGACTGGGACCAAAATGGATACTTTCCTTCATAATATACTTGAGGAGACAAAGTCAATTGGGTCATTGATGTGGTCCTATTCACCCCCATCCTTTTATTTTCTCTTCAGTCCATTGCAGAGACAGTCAACAACATGGTAACAAGGAAAGAGGTCTTTGCTCACTTATACGTTTCTAGGCACAGCAGACATTTTCCACCTATTCTCCAATCAGACATTACTTAAAGGAAGGATCCTGTGTTGAGTTAGGATGTAAATGTTAGTTCTCTATGTGGGAGGAAAGGAGCTCTCTCTTGATGAGGAGGAGCTGCCGTCCCTACTGTGCACGTAATAGACATGGGAGTGTTGATCTGCTGTCACAAGAAAGGAAGAACACTCATGCTGCTCTCCTCTACCGCCCCCACAGGGGACTCTAACCTGGGCATGGAACTCAGCTCCTGCAGCTGTGAGCCTGGAGCCCTGCCTCACCCTTTCGAAAACCTGTGTGGTGACACTCAGGTGGTTGCCTCCTGCCCCACAACTTCCCCTCCAATCAGCTATTGAAAAGAAGTCCCCCAGGAAGGCAGGGCAAAGAGTACAGCTCCTCTTGCCCGTCCAACACAGAGAAGTTTTAGAAGGCAGTTACTGAAGACTAAACCATGAGCAGGTATGGTTAAAAAGGGAACCACTGACTTCCTGTGAACACGCCGTCCTGTCTTACCCTCGTTCTGCTGTAAAGTAGAGGCTGTTTAGCTCATCACAAAGGAAGTGCTCTCAGCACCCTGGAGGTGCTGCTCCAAGGAGCTTTGAGTTGTGGGTGAGGAAGGCATTCTGTAGTGAGACAAAAGCCCGCCTTCCCATTGTTAAAGTCACCACGCCTCTGGTTTTCTGTCTGTAACTTAGGGCCACAAGTCATGGATCTGCAGCTCTCAGGGGTTTGCTCACAAGCTTCACAGCACACACTTTGCAGCTGCAGCACCCAGCTAGGAGGAGTGAAACCAGTGGAGCATTTTAGGCTGAGCTCATTTCCGCCCACATCAGAAGCAACAGAGGAGTTTGTGGAGAGCAGCATTTGAGCCCTCCATTAGCTGTTTTACATCTTATAGACCAAGATGCCACTTCCTACACCATGTGTTAGTGGGTGACCACGTGGACACAGTGTCGTAGGGGGACCTAGCTCTAAATGTTCTGAGGCTTTGAGAAGTCTTTCCTTATTCACATTTGCTTCCCTGTAACATTCTTCACAAATAAACTCTCCGTCTTGGGATTTTATGTCACTAGACACATGTTGAGTGCTTGAGGAAAAGAAAGAAAGAAAGAAAGAAAGAAAGAAAGAGGAAAGAAAGAAAGAAAGAAAGGAAATGGAGAAAGAATCAACCAAAAGTTTATTAAAAGGGCCATGACATTTAAAAAAAAGGATGTTACCAACTTGTACATTCATTTTTGAAAGAAAATGAAAATGAGTTCGTAGCAGTGAAGACAAAAAAAAAAGGAAGTGTTTAAACTATACAAAACAGGAGAAGTTGGGATTGAGTGAGAATAGGGAGGTCTTTCATTTTTAAGTTTATTTTTATTTATTTTGAGAGGCAAGTAGGGTGGAGCAGAGAGAGGGGGGGGGTGGAGAGAATCCCAAGCAGGTTCCTTGTTGTCAATGTGGAGCCTGATTTGGGGCTCAGTGTAGGACTTGATCCCATGAACCATGATATTATGACCTGAGTGGAAATCCAGAGTTGGATGCTTAACCAACTGAGCCTCCCAGGCATCCTGAAAATAGTGAGATCTTTACTTTTACCCACATTTACCCTACCTTACCTGACCAGTCTGACTAGTATAAATACTGGTGAATACTCAAGAGTTCTCAATTTCACTGAAATTGACAATGTCAAATGCATTGATGAGACATCTTTAATATATTTTACTTCTGGTTTCTACCATCAGCCCTATGGCTGTTTCTTTGGTTCTGCTCTTCATCATGGTGTCATGATTATTGTCCCTCCGTTCAGTCAAATCTACCCTATGCTATTGACAAAAAGATTTAGTAATACATTTTATTATATTCCTTCCCTACTTTGGCTGCTTTGCTGATTCTTCATTACCCACAGGCTGAAATCTGAACTGCTAGTATCATATCCAAGGCCTTTCCTGGTCCAAGAATGACCTGTCCGTCCAAATACCCAACTTTGCACACCATGATTCTTTGAAATTGAAGTGTTTTGTTGAAAACCTCTGTGCAGTGCATTTGTACCTACTGTTCCCCCAAACCCCCACTCCAGCTCAACAATCTCCTCTGTGCACCTTCTACTGACCATTCAAGCATAGTTGATCACTTCCTCCTTTATGCCACAATGTTATTATACTTTTATCACATTGAATTTTAATTATTTGCTTATAAATCTGCTTCCTTACTGGATAGTAAGCTGCTGGTGGGTATAAACTTTGTTCCTACTTATTTTTGTGTTCTTGTGTCCTATTACCAATGCCTAGAATGTACTAGATATAATTCCAGAGGTATTTGTTAAAGAGTAAATAAATGAACACTCCACTGTAAGAAAGCCTTGCCCCATGTAGTTACCCAGAGCACTTTTTGTTGCAACTGTCACAAAATTTGACTTAATCTAATTTAGGCAAAGAGGTAAATTATTGGCTAACATAAGGTAAAACACTTAGGAATATCACTAGATTAGAAACCACTAGATTGAACATATGAAAATATCACATTTTCCCACACATCTCTTAGTTCTCACACCCATAGTTGCATTTTTGATGTTTTGGCTTTAGCTTTAGAAATGGTATGGTAGCAAGAGAATGTCCAAACTCCAACTTTTTTGTTTTGTTTTGTTTTGTTTTTTCAATTTTCAGTCCAGTCCAGCAGACCAAAAAAAAAAAAAAAGTGAAAGTTCTTTCCCAGAAATACCAGTTAAATGTGCCTGGTTGGATTATGTGCTCATTGTGGAGCCACCTTCTCTGGCCAGAAGAGTGTTCTACTCTGACGGAGTTAGGGCCAAGCCATGTGCTCTCCCTATGAAGGCTGCTTCTCTGGGGCCACAGGGGCTGACAGTGGAGAGGAGGACAAACTCACAGAGTCACCAGCAGGAGGAAGCTTGAAAGCTGGGTGGCAAAAACAATAGGTCAATTATGGAGTAATGAAGGAAATACTTTGTTCCTTTAAACTAAGATTTGGGAAGTTGGAAGCTTCATTTGTTGCCTAATTGCTAAAGGCAAAATCCTAAAAGTCACCTCCTATTTGATTTTAGTGTAACTCTTAACCACTCAGTGTCCATCTTTTAAATGGAAACTTTGTTCATTTTGATAATGGAGTTGTATTTGTGGTACCAGGAAAACCGAGTATTTTGATCAATACAGTCAAGATAGTTGATTCATGTAGCCCATGGGGGAGGGCGTTTGTAAGGGATAAGACTAGTGAAATAGACACAGTTGTCAAAAACAAAAAAAACAAGTTAAATGTAGCTTTTAATTATCGTGTTTGTGATAAGAGTTATTCTAGTTGTCTATTATTGGTTAACAAACTATTCCAAAAATTAGGGTTTAAAACAATTTATTATTGTCGTATCTCATGATTCAGGGGACCAAGAATTTGGATAGAGTATAGTGCAGCTGACCTACTCGCTCTGCTATCTGGGGCCTCAGCTGGGATCACTCAAATGTCTGAGGGCTAGAATAGAAGCCTGGCTGAAAATCTCTTTTTCTCTCAAGATCTCACTCAGCCAAACCCAGTCTGCAGCCTATTGTTGTACAATCATGAGATAAGATTTAAACATTATTTAATGCTGACAAAATCTAAAGAAGAATAATGCACCATGAGGTATGGAGCATTTTGTGTCCAAAAATAAAGTTTTATTGGGATACAGCCAGACATATATATGTTTAAATATTGTCTACTGTCTGCAACCATATATCCCTTAAAACCTAAAAAATTTATAATCTGACCCTTAACAAAAAAATTTCCTGACTTCTACTTTAAATGACTTCTATATCTGGCTCTGCTAATCTTAAGGCTTTGAGAGTCAGTTTCAAGAGACAGGAAATGGAAGCTGCCATTTTCTTAAAGCCTCTTCTATTTTTCAAGTAATATCAAAGAATGTGTGTCCATCTTTAACCTCTTACACTTGACCTATAATCTCTTTCCAAAGAAGAACATTTGGGACGGCAGAGGGCATTTGTTGACTTATTTTTTTCCCAAGTAAGTGAATGTTTTGTAATTACTGTTTGGTTATTAAAGTGATGAAATCCTTTTGCCTTGATGAAAGTTCTTTGCCTTGAAACAAAAAAGCTAGTTTTATCTTGTTTTTACTTTTAATTTGGAAATGAAGATCAAATGTTGAACTGAAGATTTTAGAATTTTAATGGCTCTCTCAGTGTTCTGACCTCATTTTAATAGACTTTAAAACATTTTGTTTCTGATCTTACCATAGGATATATCCATAATATATCCAGATGTTTCCAAAGTAGGATAACCGATTCCTTTTTAATAAAGAAGTTATTGATTATTAAATAGCAATCCCCTGGATTTTCTAGTTTATGCCAAATCACAATGAAATATGATTTTATTACGTATTAACAAATACTTTCATGTGTTCAGACTGAACAATGAAATCTATGATTCTTGGCCAGTCTGCTGACTACAAGGTGGGCGGATAGCTTCCTTTGACCGGTTCCCCAAAACATAATGAAGCAATTAGGAACAAAGGTCAAAAAACCCCTAACAGTCCATCTGAGGCAACTGATTATATATGAAACCAAATCACAGGTGTCATCCGAAGACCTGGGGGGCAGATTCCCTCAGGTTAGTGATTCTAAAGAGCTTGTATTCAGTTATTAAATTGTTAAGGAAGAGGCTGGAAAGGGTGGACTTGTAGATTTTTGGAACTCATGTTTAAAGATGGTTACAAATTATGGGTTGGAATATTTTGGAAAATTGACTAGAATCTTATTTGGAAAAAGTTAACATTTTAATTTTGTCCCTTTTGCCAACATTAAGGTTCACTCAGAAACTCTCCTAAACTTTTCCAATTGAGACAATAATGGATTGTCCAATCATTAGCTGAGGACGCTAAAGTCTGAGGGATATTTTATAGTAGGAAGAGGTGAATAGTTTCCCATAAATAGAGAAATAAGATAAAAAAGGGCTAAGTGGTCAGGGAGCAAGTAAGTGGGAAACCCAAGAATAGAAGGAAGGTCTTCTGGTTCCTGGATCAATGTCTAGATCACAAGTGTGTTCTCCAAGGAGCTAACATTTCTTGAACGCCTTCCACGTATAAGACATTGTGTTAGTTGCTTGACATTTCATTTAGTTCACATTCTAATGCTATCTTTATACTATTCTATATTGAAAAAACTGGGCTAAGAAAAAAGGTGCCACTAAATGCAGAAACAAAATAACTTCTTATAAGGTCTCAAAACTTAGTGGCAGCGTTTCAAATTTTAGGAAGGAAAACTGACTTGAAAGTGTAAGCTGTATCTCTATCTAACAAAGTTATTTGTATGTTAACGTTTCCTCATCTGGGAAAAAGAAACACACATTTTTCATGTATTCATGTATTAACCTATTGTTCATTTATGCCATCACTCTCTCTTTTACTAACAGACATGTACTGGGCACCTTCTAGAAGACAGGCACTGTTTCTGACACCAGTGACTCAATGGTGGGCAAAACAAGCAGACCCCTTTCTGTCATGGAGCTTATATTTAAGTGGAATGGACAGATGGAAGGCTAGTAAATAAATGCACAAATAAAATATCACAATTATTGAAAAAAATGTTACAAAGGGAAAGATTAAGAGGTTGAGATGAAGGAGTGAATGAAAATCGGTCATCTTCTTTAGAACCTGGTCAGGGAAAACCTTTCTCATAGTTAAGCCATGATATAAAAATGAGAAGGACATGCTAGGAGGTGGGAAGAAAAGAGCATTATTCAAGTAAACAGCATATGTAACGACCCAAGTGGAACCAAAACAAACATGGGAGAACCACAGAGCAAAAGTCTGTAGGGTCAAGTGTGAGAACCAGGCTTCGGCTGCCATTTACAGGGCCCTGTGGGTTCTGATAAGGGGTTTGGATTTTATTTGAATTGCAGAGAGATCCATTAACAGACTTTAAGCAAGGACACAGTGCAGACTTATTTACATTGTAAGGGATTCCCTAGCTGCAGTGTGGAGAATGGCCTGGCGGAGAGGAAGAGAGGAAGATAACAGACAGGTTAGGATGCTGTACCAGTCCTCTAGGAGAGAAGTCGTGTTCTATAGACATGGCACTAGCAGAAGCAGGAAGAAGAAAATAACATGGTTGCCATCTTGGACACAGAACTGAAAAAAACGTGTTTCTGGATGGGCTCGGTAGCTCTACATAGAGATGAAGGATGAGAAAACGGGGATGCAAGGTGACTTACAGGTATCTGACTTGAGAGTAACTGGGTAGGTGTCCGTACCCTACATCAAGGTAGGGGAGTACGCTGGGGCAGAGCAGGTGTGGTGAGCTGCGAAGTCAAGAGTTCAGATTCGACACGGTTGCCCGTGGAACACCAAAGTGCCCTGACATTTTATGCAATAGGAAACAGAGGCAGAGAGGTAAGGTTTAGGCTGAGCATAGAAAATATGAATGCATATATGAATCCATGGAAATCTATGGTCTTTAAGTTCATCAGAGTCAATACAATAATCCTGGGAGAAAGTGTGGAAGAAAAAGAGGGCCTCGAATTATAAAATTTAAAAGCCGGAGAGTTGAGCTTAAGAATTAAGCCCCTAAAAAATTGCTTTCAATTTTTGGGCTGCTGATAGGGCTGTTGATTACTTCTAAAGGACTGGTAATGTTTGATTAAAATGTTTGATGTTAAAATGTTACTTGATTCTGTGTTAGTTCTGTTTCCATTTGAGTTACTTAGCTTTACACTTGTTTGTAAGCGAAAGTTCCTTAATGCAGAATTTTGGGGAGGGGGGTCGGGTTCAGATTCTTAAACTCGGAACTTGGATTCAAATTTAAGTTCTGTCTCTCATAAACGAACTAGGGAAAGTTTCTTCACTAATCCGGGTCTGTTGACTCATCTGAAAAAATGATGACACAGTACTACTCCTTCATACAGGTGCTATGTTGAAGAGGGTAAATTCACGTTAGTGTTTAGTATAGTGCTTGGTACACAGTAAAGCTGAATATACAACTTCTACCCTACCACCCCTCCTACAGCCAAGAAGGATGCTGTGGTTAGTAGCAGCAGGATCTGAGAAAACATAACTAATTAAAGCTGAAACTTCCTCTTTGGTACTTTAAATAATAATCTTGTCCTATAGAATTGTACAGGAACATGATATTTTTCCCTTTTACTTTTGTTCACTACCCACTATGGTATCCTTGTTAGAGTGCTTATTTACTTTTTTTTACCATGAAAATTGATTACTTTACATATTAAATTTATCAGCAATCCATAAAAACTAAAGTGTCAGGACTACTTGACAAGTAATAAGGTATCACAAACACTATGCTTCTCCTGTAAAACAAGTAACTTAAAAAAAATTTTTTAATGTTTTTATTTATTTTTGAGACAGAGGGAGACAGAGCATGAGCAGGGGAGGGGCAGAGAGAGAGGGAGACACAGAATCTGAAGCAGGCTCCAAGCTCTGAGCTGTCAGCACAGAGCCCCATGCGGGGCTCAAACTCACAGACTGTGAGATCGTGACCTGAGCTAAAGTGGGATGCTTAGCCGACTGAGCCATCCAGGCACCCCAAAACAAGTAAATTTTTAAAGATAATACTCCTTCAGTACCAAAAAATTTCAATGTTTGCCAATCATCTGAAAGAAAACTAAAATAATTCTTTAAAGTTTTTTTTTTTACCATTTATTTATTTTTGAGAGTGAGAAAGCAGGAGAGGGTCAAAAAGAGGGAGACAGAGGATCTCAAGCAGGCTTTGCTTGGTGAGCACAGAACCCAACATAGGTCTCAAACTCACCAACTGTGAGATCATGACCTGAGCTGAAATCAAGAGTTGGCCACTTGACCAACAGGCCACCCACTAACTAAACTAAAACTAAACCTAAAGTAAAATAAATTTTTTTTAAATTTTTGAAATGTTTATTTATTTTTCAGAGAGCATGACCTAGGGAGGGGCAGAGAGAGAGGGAAACAGAATCCAAAGCAGGCTGCAGGCTCTGAGCTGTCAGCACAGAACCTGAAGCGGAGCTCAAACTCACCCGCCATGAGATCATGACCTGACCTGCAGTCGGATGTCTAACCGACTGAGCCACCCAGGTGCCCCTAAACTAAAATGATTCTTAAGACCTAAGTGTATCCTGAAGATTTGAACCATCTTATATTCATCAAAAAATTGAACACACACACAAATACACACATACATGAACACATTTGTTCATACATACATCACCTACATTTATATTATATTATATTATATTATATCATATCATACCATATCATATCATATTATATTTGTGCAATTGTCATTTTTCTCCCTGACCTGAACTCCTAGGAGGCATGGATAATTTTCACTTATTTTTATATGCACTTTATATGCATTGTCTCTACACATAGTAGAATGTTTTGGCACTCTCTCGTTTCTACTAAGTTTCCTTGGAAATTTTTTTCTTATCCAAAGTCAGGGTATTTTTGGGAGAAATGTCTAGCCATCCCCTGAAACTTATATTTATTCCCCCTTTCCATAGTATGCTGGATAGTAGATGCCCAACTGGAGACTATATTTTCCCATTACTCCCCTTCCCTGGTATCTGGATCTGACAATATGACAAGTTATTGTCCACAGAGTGGGTGGCAAAGTATTGTGTGTCACTTCCAGGCCAAGGTTTTTAAGAATTGTATGTAATTTATCCAAGCTTTCTTTCCCCTCCTGCCACTAAACACACACAATAGCAAGGCCAGGGAACCATGAAGTATCCAAGTGGAAAGGAACTGGTCCCTGAATCACTGTGTGGAGAAGGTCAACGGACAACCTTGGAACTGCAGCTTGGTCTTTGCAACTGAGAAATAAGCTCCTTCTGTGTTGGAGCCTCTATAGACATGAGGGGCTATTTATTCCAGCAGGTAGCATTAGCCCTGATGAACAGAGAGCTCATTAGAGTGAAAGAGACTTACATTAAAACAGAGCTAAATCTTCGGAAGATATGTTCATTCTGTTTCCTTTTGTATACAGCACAGAAAATGGATTTGTCTTTGTAAACGGGAGGAATAAAGGCACCCAACTTAGCAAGTATAGCAGACATAAGACATAATTTTGTAACCTTAATTCAGGTGTCCAAAAATCATCCCACTTCTTCATTTTCTGTAACTCAATCTAGGTCTAAACCTCTGTCAATTTTATACCAGAAAGGGAAGGACTATGGCAGGGTTGCAAAAAGTGGTTCTGTAAACCTTGGACTTCCCAGATACATTAAGAAGGATGCTGTAGTTATTTATGCATTTAATGACTAATTATAGTCCACCTCTGCCCGTGGGCTAGAGTAGCAGTCCTCATGAAACAAATGCTTTGGTGGAACAGAAAGACAGAAACGAAATAATCACCTAAACAATATGGCAAGTCCCATGAAGAAGACGAGAAAAAAATACTAGGAGAAGAATGGGAGGTTATCTAGTCTAATCACAGAAGTAAAGAAAGACTTCTTATGGACAAGGATGATAGATCCTATCTATAGGGTTGGAAGAATATTGCTACATAGGAGAGTTTTATTATTTTTTTAATTTATTTTTAATTTTTTAAAAAGTTTTATTTATTTTGAGGGGTGGGGGAGGGGCAGAGAGAGGGAGAGAGAGAATCTCAAGCAGATTCCACACTGTCAGCACAGAGCCTGACGCAGGGCTCAATCTCCTGAACTGTGAGATTATGAGCTGAGCTGAGGTCAACCGACTGAGACCTCTCTGAGTAAAGGGTGGAAAATGGATTGGCGAGTGAGAAATCATTTGGGGGCAGATATAGGCCAAAGTGTTAGAAGGCCATTTTAGCTATTTATTCAAGCAATATTAATAATTTGGACTAAGATGGTGGTGGTGGTGTAGAGGGAGAGAAGCTGCTCAATTTGTGATACAGTTAGAAAGAAATATGGAGAGAAGCTGGTGATGGACTGGAGGAACTAAGTTTTGAGAGTAGTCCCGAGGTTTCTATTTTCACAATGGGATCGCTGGTGGTGACGCAGATTGAGGTAGACAACACTAGAATAAAGTCATATTTGGGGGACAACGATTACTAAATGAATCCCTGCCCCAGTGTGTCCACTGGGTCCATTTTCTAAGCCAGTAAGATCCCTTGAATCCTAGCTACACTGCTAGAGTTCTAATTATTTTCCTGGATGCTCTCATGACATCTTGGGACACTCTTGTTTTAAGTACAGTGGACAGAGTAAAATATACAAAAGTCAGAGTAGGAGATAAAAAGCACAGAAGACTAGACCATAGGGAAAGCTGAGTGTGGGTCTCCTACACACGTGACTCACAAAGTTATACACCACACGTCTCTTCTCACTCTCCAAAGGAGTTCAGCTTCTCAGAAACCACACTAAGAAGTACTTTTGCCCAACTCAGTGGCCCAGGCAGCAGGTTTTCTCACCTTTTTATTCTCAGAAGCAGCAGCTATGATGCTTAGTTAGGCAGGGTTTTGCAGCAATTGCAACTCTCCATTCATTGGTTTGTAAAAGAATATGTAGAACTTAGACGTCCATGGCATTGGCCTTGTTCCTCATGGGCAATGTAACCCACACAGTATTTGTCATGAAGCACTTGATCTTGGTGTGGCAGCAAGCATAAAAAGACTACAATTCTGCACACAGGGGCTTTCGGGAGAGGGGCCAGATGACCAGGCCCCCAAGTGAGCCTTACGTAAACAAACACAATGAGAAATTTATGTTTTCCAAATTGATTTTTAATAATACAGGACTTTTCACCCCGAAATAGCGTGCTGTATTCCATGTTGTCAACCTAAAGAGAAACTCAAGATTGTCTCTCACTGAAACCAGCATAACCAGGGCTTATGTGTTAAAGACTTGGGACAAGTCAGAGTAGAGAATGAGTCTTTTCAATGTGTTGCAGTGATTGGCCAACACAATGCGCAGTGGCTTTAAGATGCCAAGAACTTGACTGTTAAGAATTGCAACAGATTGAAGTTCTAGGAACACATGACATCAAATTTATACATACTCTCCTGTGTTTGGCCCTTGTTTTATTTAATTTAGTTTTATTTAATTTACCAGAGTCCAATCCATAGCTCATCTAACACTCTTTACTTTGTGATTCTGTATTACAATCTGGGAACATCTGCACACCTATGTTCTTTGAAATTTTGAGATCTACTGTTAGCTTTTTTGAAAAAGTTTTTTTTTCCATTGTCCTTTT
This sequence comes from Prionailurus bengalensis, assembly GCF_016509475.1. Classification (NCBI taxonomy): domain Eukaryota; kingdom Metazoa; phylum Chordata; class Mammalia; order Carnivora; family Felidae; genus Prionailurus; species Prionailurus bengalensis. Next base: position 37,362,169 of record NC_057360.1, read on the forward strand.
GGACTAAGTTCAAGCTGGATTCAAAAATTTTAACTTAAAACTGCATACTTTGCAACTTTGTTTAGTTTACAGCATTGCCCACTGGTTATTTTTTGATGTTATGCTGCTATTTCACTGTGCTGTCCAGACCAATGTGTGATTCAAAGATGGGCCTTTAGAAATGTTCTATGAAAAAAATATGTAAAACACAGACAACCATTTAACATTACTTTGAAATAATCAGAGCTACCAAGAAAGCAGCAACCACCAATCACTGCTTCCACACTAAATTGATGAAAAATTTGAGAGTTGTTCAAGTGACAGAAAACTGCACGCAGGTGCACACACATCCAAGCATCTGGGTAGACAGGGTGTGGGGGAGGCCTCCGTGACAGTTGAGATTATAGCAAAGCGTGCATCATATTTTGTTTTTTATTTTCTATCTTGTTGAAAAAGTAATAATACTATGTGGGTGCAGTTGTGAAACTAAGTTAACTAATTAAACAAGCATGCAATAAATGATTTAGAGTGAACATGTTATAGTTAAAGCATACACAATAGATTATAAATGGAGTCATGACTTCTATCATATGCCATTGTATTTTCCAATATTATATTTCAACATAAATTTGGAAGCTAATACATCTACAGTGCTGTATTTGCTACATATCCTGTACATGCATCTAGCTATGCAACTATCACAGTCCAGAAAGTCATTCGTTGCCAGGAGGCAGTGTCGAAAGAAATCCAAAGAGAGAATTCAGCTTCCTGTAGCCTTCAAAGGAATCAACAAATGTTAAACATGGTTTGTTATCAGTAATGTGGGGCCTGAAGTGAAACATACACACCTCAGCTTAGAGCTTTTGGAACAAGAATAACATGGAATCCGTGGAAGATAAGGCCAGAATGGAATAGTCTCTTAGTTTGTTAAAAGCTACAAGACTTTCTTAGGCAGATTTGGAAACTGGTATCAGAATTCATTGCCTATAGTTCTTTGTATATATTACCAGTTTATTAAACAGTCTGAACTCACTGGGATATAAACATATAATAATTGTATGTTTTCCTTGCCACTGGTCAGCTATAGTGCTACGTCTCATTGATTTGAAGATACACATCTTATAAAACATATTTTAACATCGCTGAAATCAGGATGCATCTTGCAATTGACAGTGCCTTTAAGCCCATTAAAGAAAACTGAATAGAGAATTTCCTTTTTCCATGTCTTAACAATATATAGGGCAGGTGTCATAACTTCCTAGTTATTTTTTGAGTGCAAAAAAAAAAAAAGGTTTGCTCCAGCAAATCAAACCTTTCCACCTCATGTTCAGCTTAACTTCTTCACTTCTCAACTTCATGTTCACATCACAGGGCCTTTGCCCATGTGATTTGCAGAAGGGAAATGGTACGGTAGGGTTCGAGGGGAGCTCCTCTCTGTCCCTTCGTTATTCCCTTTGTTTTTGGTTGGGGCTGGAAGGAGTAATACAATGTATATCCTATTATATATGTTTTTAATTCTGATTCAGTGTGTTTACATTATTAACTGGATATTTGCCACATTAATTAATTTCATTCTGAAAACAACACTGAGATAGTATGATTAGCTCCATATAAGAGAGATTCAATACTTGCAAGAACTTATATATATGTAAGAACATATGCATTTATATATATATGATATGTATATATCATAAAGATGTAAAAGTATTCCCTCCTTTGTGCTCTTAGAACATTTTGTTAATTGATAACAGTATGTATCAAATTTTATAACTGCTGCTGTTAACTAATTTGGTCACTCATTTAACTGGTAAACATTTCTACTGCTATCACCCTTTGTCTGTACTATAGCAAATCTTCCCAAGCTTATTGCTGGCTCTACTCTTGCCAACTCCCAATATGTTGGCCACACCATGGCTTCATATGTATGTCTTTCCATTCATTCATTCAACAAATATCATTTATGGCAACCACTGTACTAAGCATCCCTTAGACCTCATGGTTTACCATCCAGAACATAGGTTAATGTTCTAGGGGGAAGGTGGATATGAATAAATAAATATATCCCTAGATTTGGAGGAAACAAACATGATTTTGAAACAGAAAAGAGGGGCGCCTGGGTGGCGCAGTCAGTTAAGCGTCCGACTTCAGCCAGGTCACGATCTCGCAGTCCGTGAGTTCGAGCCCCGCGTCGGGCTCTGGGCTGATGGCTCAGAGCCTGGAGCCTGTTTCCGATTCTGTGTCTCCCTCTCTCTCTCTGCCCCCCCCCCCCCCCGTTCATGCTCTGTCTCTCTCTGTCCCAAAATAAATAAATAAACCTTGAAAAAAAAATTAAAAAAAAAAAAGAAACAGAAAAGAACATAGAAGGGCTTCTTTTACAATGGATGGTCAAGGAAATTTGACTGAGAAAGGGACATTTAAGCTGTTCCTTAAAGAAAGCTACGTGAAGAGTGCATGGTGGGAGTGGAGGGGGAAGGGCATTCTTGGCAGAATGAAGGGCATGGGCCCTGAAACGGCAAAGAACTTGGCATTTCAAAGAACAAAAAGACCAGGGTGGCTGGCATATATAGTGAACAAGGTGGAAAATGGCATTAAACGAGTTGAGAAATGTGAGCCAAAGTTGGATATTTATTCAATATGCAAAGTGGAAAAAACCACTGAGGTTTTAAGGATCTCTCACAACTTTATTTGTACTTAGAAAAGTTCAAATCTGTTGCTCCATGGAGTAAATACTGCAGGAAAATAAGATAGAAGCTTAAAGTTCAGTTAAAAGGCTGTGTGAGCAGTGATGATGGCTTGGTCTTAAGTGATATAATTGGAAATGCAGCACAGTTAAGATGGTGGGGATAGAGGGGCGCCTGGGTGGCTCAGTGGGTTAAGTGTCTGACTCTTGATTGCAGCTCAGGTCATGACTTCACGTTCATGATTTCAAGCCCCGCATCGAGCATGGAGCCTGCTTGGGATTCTGTCTCTCCCTCTCTGTCTCTCTCTGCCCCTACCCTCTGCCCCTCAAAATATATAAATACATTTTTAGGGGCGCCTGGGTGGCGCAGTCGGTTAAGCGTCCGACTTCAGCCAGGTCACGATCTCACGGTCCAGGAGTTCGAGCCCCGCGTCAGGCTTTGGGCTGATGGCTTGGAGCCTGGAGCCTGTTTCCGATTCTGTGTCTCCCTCTCTCTCTGCCCCTCCCCCGTTCATGCTCTGTCTCTCTCTGTCCCAAAAATAAATAGAAAAATGTTTAAATAAATAAATAAATAAATAAAATAAATACATTTTTAAAAAAGGTGGTGGAGACAGAATAAATGGGACTTGGTAATAAATTGAATGCAGTTATGACAGAACAGGAGAAATAAAAAATAACACTAAGGCTTCCATCGTAAGTTATATGGTGTTTGTTGGTGCATTTGCAGATACGGATTGAGAGTTAGGGCAGGTTTAAAGAAAACTTTCACATTCCACCGAGTTGGTTGTGAGGTAATCTAATGTACCTGTCAAGAATGCACTACCAAATGTGAATCCCGAGATCTGAACTGCAGATCTGACTGGAGGTATGTGTTTTGTAAGTCATCAGCATGAAAGAGTTCACTCGGAAAGAGAGAAGTGGACCCAGGGCTGAACTTTAATGTATCACAATACTTAGAAATCGGATAGAGGAATAGAACTCAACATGGCAGCTGCTGAGGATAAGACAATGAAGGTCAAGAAAGAACAGTAGGTAATGGTGTTTTGAAACTGGCAAAATATAAGGATTGGAGGAGAGGCTAACCATATTTAATGCTGATGAAAAATCGCATTAGATGAGAAATAAGTGATGGTATGAGATCTGGCAAATTGGATATCAGTGGCAAGAAGATTCAAGAATAATGCTTAAAAAGTTTCAATAGCTCTCCATATCTCTTAAGATAAAGTTAAATCTCTTAGAACCACAAAGCCTAGCAGAGTTTGGTATCATCTCCCTCTGACAATTCATGTTTTGTTGTTGTTGTCGTCGTCATTGTTGTTGTTTTCTTTCTTTTTCATGTCTACTTCTTTTTATTTAAATTGAGATATAATTGTTACACAACATTGTGTAAATTTAAGGTGTGCAAATGTGTGGATTTGATACTTTAATATATTGCAACGTTCCAGGCTTCAGCTTCCGTTTATGCCAGCCACACATGCCTTTTTCTGTTTCTTGAACACACTATCCTTTAAATACATGATTCTTTCTGCCCAGAATGCTCTTTTTTTTTCTCCATAGCCCCACTTAACTTCCATTCTTTTTTCAGGTATACCTTCATTGATTTTTATTTCAGGCAAACCTCACCTCACTACTAGACCAAATACCCTGTTACATCCTTAAATCATAACATCAAGTACTCCCTGTGTGCTAAAGTTGTCACAGTGATTATTTAATTAATTATTGTCCCTTTCACTGGAGTGTAGATTCCATCAGGGCAGGGAACGTGTCTGTTCTTGTTCACCATTCTTTCTTCACATTACAAAAAATAACTGTCTTATAGGTTAGGAAATAACTATGTATTTGTTGAATGCATGAATGGATAATGTCTGCTTCCGGACTCAATCTCATGTAATCTGTTTCTATCCTTACATAACATTATTATATGACTAAAATATCTGGAAAGTGATGATTAATTTAAATAAGATATTATTTACTTATTTAATATGACAGCTTTAAAAATCTGTTACAAATGAATCAGCTGTGATTATTTTGAAATTTAACTGACCAAACTTTGAGATTGTTCTGGATACATCCTATTTCAACCACTCAGAAAGTACCATACTCTTTACAACATATACATTTTTTTTTTAATTTTTTTTTTCAACGTTTATTTATTTTTGGGACAGAGAGAGACAGAGCATGAACGGGGGAGGGGCAGTGAGAGAGGGAGACACAGAATCGGAAACAGGCTCCAGGCTCTGAGCCATCAGCCCAGAGCCTGACGCGGGGCTCGAACTCCCGGAGCGCGAGATCGTGACCTGGCTGAAGTCGGCGCTTAACCGACTGCGCCACCCAGGCGCCCCAACATTTTTTTAACTTTATTCATTTATTTTGAAAGAGACAGAGACAGCACAAGGAGAGAGAGGGAAGGAGGCAGAGAATCCCAAACAAGCTTTGTGCTGCTGGCACAGAGCCTGACACAGGGCTTGAACTCATGAGACCATGAGATCATGACCTGAGCCCAAACCAAGAGTTAGATGCTTAACTGACTGAGCCACCCAAGTGCCCCTCTTTATTACATATATGTTCTGATGTTGCTTCCATATATCTATATGTGTGTGTGTGTGTGTGTATAAATTTATCAGCAGCCTGCCTACTTTCTCTCTCAGAATCAAGACAGTGGATCACATCAGTTTGTCACAAATAGTCCTATTTCTATGAGAGTTTGGTGCTGCCTGCCTAGGGCCTGGATGCTAAGCCCATATATGATAAAGCAGGGATTTCTTCAGATGACCTGTGGAAAGGCCAGCTACTAACCAAACTCCTGACTAGGTCATCCAGTTTAGTACCGTCCACTGTCACAGGGGAACTATGATCTTTCCCCCAGCAAACTGTTAGGGTCTTCCTTCTTGTCTCCATCCTGACAGTTTGTGTCTCAAGGATATCAACCTTCTGGCTCACCGTTGCCTCCATTCTGAAAACATCTGAATTGAGCGCATATTTATTTTTTGCTATCTGTCTACATTAGGCTCTATTTCTTTAAAAAAAATTTTTTTCATGTTTATCTTTATTTTTGAGACAGAGAGAGACAGAGCATGAGCGGGGGAAGGCAGAGAGAGAGGGAGACACCGATCTGAAGCAGGCTCCAGGCTCTGAGCTGTCAGCACAGAGCCTGATGCAGGGCTCGAACTCGTCAACTGTGAGATCATGACCTGAGCTGATCTCAGAAGCTCAACCGACTGAGCCACCCGGGCGCCCCTAGGCTCTATTTCTTTATGACTTTGTAGCATACAATATAAATTTGGCTACCCCAAGTCATACTTCCTATAGATACTAAACTCAACTTTAACACATTAAAACAAGCACATACAATTCCATTCATGTAGTGTTAATTAATTTCAGTATATCTTGGGTAGAATCTCTCTGGCCACTTGTCTAAAACGGAGCTGAATCTCCTAAGTTCTTACTGTTTCTTCAAATCCATGATCTGCAAAGCCCTTTTAAAAATACCTCTTTAAGGCTTCTAAACCCCTCCTATCTTTAGCTTGTTATAGAGTATATTTCTTATACTTAAGTCCCTTGAATGTCATGCACTTTCTTCCTGGCCTCTAGTTTTGGCAAATATTCGGCCATAATAACAAGCTAACAGAACAGAAGTATTTGCTTAAAGATATTTAAAGCTAATCCCCAGATAGTTTTCCATTGCAAATGTATTTGAAGAAATAGACTCTGTAGCTGAGTACTTACGTTTGTGACCCCTGGCACACAGTTTTCATTAGGCTTACCTACCGAAGAGTAGTCCCCACAGTCACAACTATTTTATTTAGGAAGACATTTGCAAAAAGAGGGCAACATCATTTTTATCAAATCAATGTTCTACTTTTTAGAGGTTAAAAATGATAAAAATACATAGTTAAAAAGATTGGGGAAGGAAGTGAGAAAAAGGAAGGGTAGTAAAACAAGAAAGAAAAAGAACATGAAATTTGGGGATGGTTCAAAACTTACTTTGTCTACTTCTTAGCTGTGAGAACCTGAAAATTACCTAGCCTCTCTGAACTTTATGGGTCAAATGGGGAATAATAACATTATCTGTCTGAAGTGTTGTACAAATTAGATTATGCAGTTAAAGTGCTACGCATATTCCTGGCCCGGGCAACACCCCCGAAAGTTAGCTATGAACTTAATAATAAAATCAAAATCATACCAAAAAATCTCATTTTAATGAGACTTTTTTAAAAAATGAGATTATAATGAGATGTTATTACTCAGAATTTCACATGTGGGATTATTTTTATTTGCTCAAAGAGGAGGTGTGCAAATTTGGCTCTGTAGTTCCAACATAAGTAGCAGTCAACATAAGAGTAAAACAAATAAGTTGGTAAATACAAAAAGTTTTATTTACTTAAACACAAGAAGCCTGCAATAGGGCTTTCTGACCAAGGATTGCAGTTACCACAAGGGTTCTGTTTGTCTGTAAGTCCCTTAGGTATCCTGTGTGGCTCCAATAATAATCCTTGTGTTTGTAGATGAATCAGATATTGTGATAATGATACCAGTTTAATTGTATCACAGGATTCATAGCAGCTTTTTGCCAGTATGTGTTTTCCTAATCAATGGACTTACTAAAAACACCATCAGTATCAGGGAAAATGCTCTATGTTAATTTGCTGTCTTTTAATAAAAAAAAATTGTGAAAGTATTGCTGAAGGGGGGCGGGGGAAAAAGGTTCACTTCTGTTAAAAAAAAAAAAGAGCAAAAAAAGCCCAGCTCTCAATTTCATTGCCCTTGATTCCCTCATCAACAGCACCAAGAATCTCTCAAGCCAGGAACAGCATTCCTTTTTCGAAGCAGGATTTGTTGCTGTGGAAGTGACCTTCTGATTCCATTCCTAGCACCACGAGGAGCTCTGTGAAAGACTTGGGGCAAACCTGTTCAGCTTTCTGAGAGAGTGCGTTTGCATAGAAAATGGGTTTGACCTCTAAAACTGTCCTATTGGTGAAGTTTGAATGCCTGCCTGGTAAACGACCTGGTTGCAAAAAAAAAAAAAAAAAAAGAAAGAAACAAAAAAACAAAACAAAAAAAACCAAAAAACAAAAACCAAAAACAAAAAGAAAACACAAAAAAAACCACAAAAAACAAAAAAAACCCAGGTAGGTCACTCATCTGGTCATTTTGAGTCAAATACAGGTATTTTCTATTAATTCAATCACTGTGTCATCTTGCCAACCCCCATTTTGTTATACCATCCTGAATCTATTTTATTCCCTCTTAGGTAAGAGAATTATTGATTATTTTGGGGTGGGGATGTTATTTTTTTAAGTTGTAATGAATATTGTAAGGGAGTATTATTCGGATACTTAAAAAACATCTTGCTTGAAGGAGAAAAATCTTTTAAAAGGCCTAGAAACTTATTCAAGTAATTAGTTACTTGAATTAAGGAAGTAAGATGCTTTTGCACTGACTTTGAACAACTTTCTTGACTTCCTGCAAAGAAGATCCTTTACAGTATTTTTGGAGAAGTTAGTAAAACCGAATCTGACATCACTACCTAGCAGTTTGTGTAGCTAGCAAAGTGGTTTGTTCTTGGGGTAGCAGAGGAGGAAATTGCTCCCTGTCTGATAAGACAACAGCAAAGAGTATGCACTCATTTCTTTTATTTTTTATTCTGTTTCGCAAAGAAAAACTTTTGCAAAGATAACTATTATTTTGCCTTTCAGAAGGACGCATGCTGTTTCATAGGAATACAGCTGATTTCCAGATATGACCATGTATTTGTGGCTTAAACTTTTGGCATTTGGCTTTGCCTTTCTGGATACAGGCGTGTTTGTTACAGGTAAGTACAAGTATATTAATATGTCCTTAGTTATTTTTTTCCTTGTGGAGGGATATTGGTTTGAAATAGACATAAAAATAAGTTAAGTGTTGGTGACTGGAAATGAGGAAGCTCACTAGAAAATGGTCAAGGCTATGGGAGCTCAGAGAGACCTGGCTTGCTATGTGAGAGAATACATTGTTTCTGTTTAAAAAGGCATAAATGTTTGGGGGAAAAAATCACAATTTAAAAGAAACTTGTCTGACTGTATCTTTGTTTGCAAAGTGTTCAAGGATATTACAAAAGTAATGCTGTTACTTAACCTTCAAACGCGTAAACATAAGTTTATGAAAACCTGAGGAGATCTTAATGACAAAATAAGTGAATTTTCATCCTTTTAACAGAAAATGCCTTTTTTGAGTCATAATATGGCTTCGGTAGCATGTAAGCCACTCTTTCTTTTTGAACTGGAGTCTGCTTCCTCAAATTTTGATTACTACTAAAATATTTTATTGAATACTTATCTATAGGATAGTTTAAATAATCCATTTGGGAATTTAATAAAATATTCATTTTATGCATATTCTTAGCACAGAATGTATTTTAAATCAAGTTTTTGGTTTCTTCTCAGTAGTTTTAATGATTATTTGCCTTGGAAATTCTTACGGGGCCACCGCCCTTCCTGGGTGATGGGTAAATATTAGAGCCTTGATGCAGTAAAAATACTTAAACTCACAGGAATCATGCAAATGCTGTCTTCTGTAGGAAAATGTAATGGGGATCTCAAGTACTCATTTAAGCTGGAGATCTTTGGCTACATGCTATCCATTTAATGGACATTTCTTGAATAGTTTCAGTTTGGATCATGAGTGCATTTCAGTTGATTGTTAAACGTAACTAATAAATTATGTTAAATATACTCCATATGATGTAGTATCTAAAAGTTGCTTCTCACTATGGAAAGGACAGTGAAAGTGGCATTTTTGCAGAAATTCCAAAGAAGTTTAAAAAAAAGAAAATTAAAAGTCTCGCTTACTGGAATTCATTGAAATCTGTTTTCAACTTTCCACCATTCTTCCTTCTTCTAAAAGGCAGGGCGGTAGCTACCTCCTGAGCTTGTTATGTGGTCAGTTGGTATTTTGTGTAATCAGGGAGAGTGGAAAGCAGTGGAAGATACCGTTGTGTTTTTAACTGCAAAGGTGGTCTAAAATTTTTTGTATGGATACAGCGTTTTGTTTTAGTACAGAAAATGTCTATCAAGGGAACTTCCCTGTGAAGTTAGCTATCATGATTAAAAGCAAACTGGAATGAATAATGATTTTAGCAGGGTGGTAATAATATGTGGATTATCATAAATCAGAATGAATATTCATTAAAAATCCTCATTCAAGAACGGTAGCAAAGCATTTCTAAATGAGCACAAAGAAACACTGAAATATTTTGTAGGACACAGAGGAAACCACTATGAACTTTCAACTCAGTCAATTAAGGATTTTTACCATGAGAAATATCTTCGAACTTATGGTCAAAATAAGAAAGTATAAAATTATCTAGAAACTTTTGAATCTATTTTGCTAAACAATTTGTACTTAAATAAATGGAGAGATACACATAGATTTATTTTGAAGGATCAAGCTTAACTTCAATTGTTTATGTAAATATTGAGAGCAAACATTTTTCTAAAAGGCATTGATAGTCTTCCTGGAATCAATACTTTTTTTTGGAAAAAGTAGATATAATCATCTGCGTCTGCATATCTCATTTATCATCCTTTAAAGTTCTGAGAGTCATTTTGTGATTCAATGTAGGATTTGGGAAGTTATTAATGCTTTAAATTACATATTTTTCTTTATTAGCAACAAATAAGTTTGATCATTATCTTTGATTCTACTGTGTTAAAACTGAGTTTAGGGATCATAGGAAATATTAGGCTTTTAGGCATCACATTTATATTGTGTACTCTAATGGAATAAAAAAGTAGAGCCAAATGTAGACAGACATCAATTAATGGACAAATATATGCACAATTCAGATATGTTATTTAATCCCTAAAATACAAATACAGAAAGGCAAAGTTAAACTTTGCCATGGCAATCATGCTGGGGTGAGTTTTACACAAAAGTTTGCAATCTCTTTGCTCTGTGCCTCTTTGCCATGATAGCCGGAAACCAAAACTCTGTTGAACATTTCTGAATAATTCTAGGAGACGATGATGGTTTTGAGAATGCAGATAATGATGAATGTTCTTTGACTCTAAACCAGGTGCTATGGCAGGCAAATCTATCACTCTATACCATACCAGCTAGGGTACATGGGTTATGGTATGTGAGTTATGAGTCATATCACTTTAGAGTCATTTCCTGGTCATAATTCTTCATTTTTCCATCTACATTTAAAGAAATATTTCATGTTACAAGCATGTACTATGCCTTGAACATCACACAGGTTTTCAATACAAAGTATGAATTGACATTTGATTAGCAATCATTAAGTTCTGAATATTCCACAATTTATCTTTTATGAACTTTTTATAGATTTTTTTTTAATAAAAAATCTGCCTGTGATCCTTATCATTGCCAGAACTTGAAAGGCATTTTGTAAGGGAAAAGGTAAGGTGGACTTAGGAATCTGTCTTTCCTTTTTCTCTCTTGCTCTCTGTAGCTAAGGAGAGGGTCAGAGTGGTTAGCTTGAGCTAAATCTTTTCTCTATTCTGGGCTATTTCATAGATGTCAACCAGTGACAGCTAGTGTAGGAATATAGATATTTCTACACTCTTCCTATAAATACACATATCCAGATACACACACATATATATTCTAGTTTTTATATGTGAGTTTATAATATACACACACATATATCTACTTATCTATCTTCTGGTTCCTCGTATTTGTCTGCTTTTAAATATTGGGGTTCTATGGCTTTAACCTTTGGTCAGTTTTATTCTTATTTTCTATCATTAGAGTTCCTTATAAAGACCTGCTATGTGTTGACGATCCTGATTCCTCATCTCCAGACTCATTCCCCTAAGTGTTTAATTCCTCCTCTAGTCTTGTAATTTTAGTTTTTAAGTCTCTAAAATATTTTCCCCTTCTTCAATTCCATCGACATTGAATTTATGCCTTTATCATGTTTTACCTAGAATATTATTATAGTTTCCTAATCTACCTGCAGTCTCATTCATTTCTTTCCTTATTCTACACCTTAAAAAGAAAAGGGGGAAACAAAACAAAACAAAACAAAAAACCTTCTGGTATCTTCTCATTGTCTTCGGTATACGTGCTCAACTCCTTGCCAGAACAACCGAGTCCACCACTGAGCTAGGAGCTGGGCCTGGAGCTGGGCAGGGATTGTTTTGTATTTTTTTCTTGTATGATTCATTAAACTAGAACTTGCAGTAGCCAGTTGCAACACCACTTGGCTCGTCTACACTTCCTCTGGACCTCTAAGGCTCCATGATAGTTCTATTTCTCTTCCGTCGCTCATACCACAAAATATCTCCACTGAAACTGGACACTTGTTACCACCTTTCCGTGACACTTTCCACATACTAATTCAATTTGTTGTTGGTGGTAGTGTTAGTATTATTATCTACCAATGAGTGCATTTACTTCTATTGTAACCTGTGTGAAAGCGGAAACTCTCATCTGTAACTGATTTACCAGATACTGACAAAGCAATGGGCGTTTTTTGACAAAACTGAAGATTATAATGACGGAGGTAAGAGAGGATGAGTACAAAGAATTTCAGAAAGAGAGGACAGAAGAAGAGACAAAGCTTGAGATGAAAAAATTAGCCAACGACAAAGTGGAAAGATAGACAATGTCGTCAAGATTAAATAAAATGATTTTGGATCTGGATCTTTATAGGCTTTGCCTTCTTAAGAATTTAATTCATGATTATTATTTTGCTATTTTCTTCTTTTCCTTCTTATTTGGAAATACCATCCTAACTTCTTAAAAATCTGTAGTTCAAGAATGTTATTCCTAAATTTTCCCTGGCCTACTCTTTGGACATTTTTGGCTAGTGGCATTTCATTTGGAGGGTTAGTTTTGTTTTTCAGATACAGATGCCTATAGGAAGAAAAGTAAGGAATGAGACAGGGGCGGGGGCATACGCATATAATGGGGACAAGACAAATGGAATCAGATCCAGTCCTTGCAAATTCAGGCATGGACACTGGTAGGGCTGGGGGACTATTTTCAAGGGCAGGTGGAAGATGGCATCGCATTGTGTGCGCACAGAAAATTTGTAGAGAGTCTGGGCATCATTTCTTCCTCAATAATGTGATAACACATCTCAATTTGGATAGGCACGAAGCAGAGATTTATGGTCAGGTTGGTCCATTTCGTTGGTGAAAGCACAGTGTGAACACAGACAAGGTTTTCTGTTCAGATCATGTAATGTAAGTCACTTTGGTGCAGAGAAAGGAATTTGTTATCCCCACAGACCTTTGATCTTTTTTCAGTCATCTTATAAATTTATGGGAGTATTTACACAGGATAAAATTGGAATGGAAATGGAGCTAAATCTCAGTTTAAACTTAATTTCAGTCTATTCTAAATAGCTTTCTTGGTACTAGATACCCAACCACATACTATTTACTGATTACTAAAGGACAATGCTATAACTTTTGTATACGTAAACGTAATACTTTAAAAAAGGATGAAGAAAAAAATGGAATATTGCATTCGATTTGTTTAGCCATATGATGTGATATCTATTTCTGCATAATACTGAAATATATAGACCTATATTGTATACATGGCTATAACCAATATTTAGATGAAAAAATATCTAATTATTGCCTAAAGTTTTTAATATGCATTCATTTTTATATGTCAATGTGCTACTTCAAACCCAATCTGTCAAGAGTCTGTGGAATGACTATTATAAGAGAGTATTGAATGTTCAGGATAATAACAAAACAAGAAAAGATAAAGAAAGAAAACTGCAGCATAAATACATATAAAGTCAATGTTAGGGAAATATATAAGCACTCTCTATGTGCATTTATAGTATCTTCAATTGATTCACCTCTGAAAAGGTAATGAGCAAGATTATCAATCCTTTTATTAGATTCTTTACTGAAGACCCAACTCAAACTTGAAATTCTTCTGTGGTACTTAGCTATACAGTGTTTAAAGATCAAACATTTATTTCCTAAAAAAATAAAAACAAAAAAATAAACATTTATTTCCTCCTAAAAATGAGACACAAATATCTGAAAGTTATTTTTCCAAAACTTCAATTTCTCCTAATATATACTATGTGATAAAATTATAACTGCATGCAATGATATTCAAATGAAAATGATCGTCGTTTGTATATTAGAAAAAACTGCTTCCAACCAAAATATGAACAACTACAAGAATATCACTGCCCTCCAAAAAGGTAATCTGTTGATACCAGAGCACAAATCAAGAGCTAAGGGCAATTCAGCATCACACTCATATGTATTAGTAAATGAACAGTTACTCTGGTGAATGTAAAAGAGCACTGATATACAAGAAGAAACTCTCTGCATTGTAAATAAGAAGAAGAAGAAGAAGAAGAAGAAGAAGAAGAAGAAGAAGAAATTGTCCTGCTAGGCATGAAAATAGAACAGAGAATCCTATATAAATAACAGTGATGTTAAGAGATGAAAGCAAAGGTACTATATCATGGCAATAAAGTGTTGTCACCATATTTTAAATATCTCCACTTAAAGAAACAAACAAACAAACAGTAATTTGCTTATTGATAAAAGAAATACTAAGCATCATAGGAAATGAAGCAGGTGCCAGTCTGAGCTGGAGATGGCATCTGGATTGAGAAGCATTTTAGAAATCTAATTCTACGAATTTTATGATCTCAATTCAAATGGCTTTCCATCTATGATACGCAGTTTTGTCATCTATAAAATGTTATAAGGATTAAAAATGATAATATTTGTGAAAATGCTTTGAAACTATGAGATACCCTGCAAAGTTGTATGTTTTATTCATGTGATCCCATAAAATCACAGCACTCAGTTCTTTATCATTGACATCTGATTCCAAATCACATCTCTTCCTTTGAGAGACTCAGAGGAGATATAGTTTAGGCTATGTGGCAGAACTATAAACCCTTAGAGATCTTTCAGTTCTTTTAACTTTGCATCCCCTGTTTTAGCGATTTTCAGGCTACTCTGGATTCTACCTCCTAAATAGTTTGCAAATCCAACTCTTTGCTAGAGATTATTATTATTTCTTATTGTAACAATAGCCTGCAATCTTGCCTCTCTTCAGTCCCTAGTGTCCTCATACCTACCTCTACTGGGATAATCCCTGTAAAAGGCAAAACTCACCTTTGTACATCCTTTCTTTGGTGGCTCTCTATTGGATAGAGAACATACTGACCCATGATGTGATCCTAAAGACATTTAAGAAAATAAGAATTTAATTAGAATATACCTACACTTATGAGTTTTCCTTGAAAACAACTTTCACGGAAAAAAATCTTTATTAAGCCAAGTTAATTCCCTGAGTATTTTTTAAAGAGTCTGGTTAAATCATTACCAATGTTTTCATTAAAGAATTTTACTGAACTAGTGTTAAATAGTGTTATTTTTCATTCAATTTTTCCAGTTACTGTTAAGTTCATGAATCAATTTTTAGTCACATCCAATTGTACTGATTATAAACTTATGCCTCTAAGAGGCATAACCTTTATGGTTATCACATTTCTAAGTGTTATATTTTTTTTTGGTCAAATAAGACGGATCTAAATTTCCCAAAAGTCTTAATTCTTCCATTTTAGCCAGAAACAACATTACTTATGTTCAGTTTATACCATTGCTTTTCTTTCTTTTTTCTTTTTTCTTTCTTTCTCTTTCTTTCTTTCTTTCTTTCTCCTTTCCTTTCCTTTCCTTTCCTTTATTTTCCTTTCCTTTCCTTTCCTTCTTTTTCCCTTTCAATGTTGTACAAAATGTAATTGATTTAATGCAATTATTTAACCTTTGTCAAATCTTAAATTGGGAAGTATTAGACATTTTCAAACTTATATTGTGCTGCTATTTCTATCGTAATAATCATTTTGTGATTGAGAGCTCTTTCAGCAAGATTCATTTTGAGATTTTACGAGTTTTGGTTACTCCTCAAGTAGCCAGTGGAAACTTTAGAAATACTTATAAGACTGCTGTATAGTTTAGAATTATATTTTAAATCTTGTTCATTTGTGTAGCATTCTTTTTAATGTTTATTTTTGAGAGAGAGAGAGAGAGAAAGAGAGAGAGAGAGCAAGCAGGGGAGGGGAAGAAAGAGAGGGAGAGACAGAATCCAAAGCAGTCTCTAGGCTCTGAGCTGTCAGCACAGAGCCTGATGTGGGGCTCAGACCCATGAACCATGAGATCATGACCTGAGCTGAAGTCAGATGCTTAACTGACTGAGCCACCAGGCGCTCCTCTGTGGCATTCTTAGTAGCTTATACACCTTGTGCCAACTTCTTACTACTTGGTACAGCAAAAATTAAAAAGAAGAATCAAGATGATAAGTTTAATGTCCCCAGTGTACATCAGTGGGTGGGATCACCTTAAAGTGTCAAATCATTCTACTTTTGTCTCTACATTTAGGAAAAATAAAGACTATTAGCATGGTATATACAGCTTTAATTGGATCCCTGCATATTTTTCCAACTTTATCTGTCACTACTTAGTGACATGTACTCTACAGTTGACCCTTGAACAATAGGGATTAGGGTCACTGATGCCTTCCTTACACAGCCAAAAATCTATGTATAACTTTTGACTCCCTCAAAACTTAACTACTTATAGCCTACTGTTGACTTACTGATAACATAAACAGTTGATTAATGCATATGTTGTATGTCATATGTATTATATACTGTATTCTTTTGAATAAGCTAGAGAAAAAATGTTATTAAGAAAATCATAAAGAAGAGAAAAACATCTACAGTACTATTCTGTATTTATCAGAACAATCCACATACAAGTGGACCTGCGTAGTTCAAAACCGTGCTGTTCAGGGGTCCACTGTATACTCCTGTTGTAACTTGCATTTTCCTAAAAATATGTTTTCTTGTGTCCAAAGTTGGCCATGCTGTTTCTTCTTCCCTCTCTCTATATATATATTTTTAACTGGGAAAATTATAACTGCTCTTCAAGATTGAGTTCAACGGTCATTTCCTCTGGGCAGCCCTCGTGCACACCCTGCTCTGCTCCTGATCATCGTTGGCTGCGATGATCTGTGAATAATCCTCTTGGAGATTTCTTTATTTGGCTGTCTCCCATAGCAGCTGGTGAGCTCATGTGGATTATCATTGGGTTTCTACTTATTTACCAGAGAGTGCCTGTAGGTCCTCAGAACTTGTCAAGTGAATGGATATTTTGCCAGTGGAATCTAACCCCATATGCAGAAAGTGCTTAACAACTCATAAAAACCATTTTAAGTCTGTCGTTTTGTTGTTGTTATTTTAGTGAATTATTTATGATAAAGTGTCTACATGAAATGTTCAGGAAGTAGAAGTTACTTAAAACCCTTGCTTACACTTTTTCTTTCTCTCTTGTTCTTTATCTCGGTTTTGATTATGTGCTATGTCTAAAGCTGCATATCCCATTTTTCCTAAGTAAACCATGATTATCTTAGGCAGCTGAGAAACATGGAGATGAATAAATAGGCAAATAAAAATCTCATGAATTCTCAATAATCAACACCGAAAACTTTCTGAATATTTTATTTCTCTAGTCTAGTGAAATCTGTTTACTTGTGCATTAATTCATTTCGTGAACAAATATTTTATGAGTGCTTTCCCAGTATCTTCAGTTGGGAATACCATATTCTATGCCTATTCTTGGGAAGTCTATAATCTTACTGTGGCAGTGGCTGCTTGGGGTTTAAAATTTTCCAATTTCTCCATAAGCTTTCTCCTCAAAGTAACAATATACATCGCAAGAGATAATTATTTGTGTTCTCAATCTTTCATAAATTACAGATTAAAAATTATTATTTTTAAATCTACATATAATACACTAAGGAAAAAGCTTTGTTCTTGCCAGACAACATCTAGGCCTCTGCTCCAACTGGGCTTCTGTAGGCTTTCAGTTATAGAAGTTCTGAAGCTGCCCCTGAGTTGTGTAGATTATTATCAGATACTTAATAAATAAAGAGGAATTAGCCAAAAAGTCCCAGTTATCTTTGGTTTGTTTGTTCTGTGATTTGAACTGAAAATAAAGGCTTCATTTGAAAAGATATGTTAAAACCTACATACATACACACCACACAAACAAACCCTTAAGTTTTTTTGGTGAGCTTTAATTGTAATTTTCCAAGGTCATCAGCTAGTAAGGGCTGATATTTCATCCTGGGTTGGTCTGACTCTAGGTCTATTCTTTTTCCACTGGGTTATTCAGGCTTCTTCGTGGTCAGCCTAATAACCAGGTAATTGAAGACATGAATACTTGATGGTAGGCAAATCACACCAAGACTGAAAGGTGCTTGGTAGTTTCTCAGAGGTCATGTGTGTAAAACATGCGTTTCAGCCCCATCCAGCTAATTTAGCTACAAAGGTGAAACGTTGTGAACCCAGTAAACTCCATATATTTAACAAGACCTAAATCATCTAAGATTTTGTCTTTTATAAAAAGGAAAAGGCACCTTTAATGGGCTTGTATTTACTATGAATGTTGATGCTACATTGGTAATGCAAAAGTAATGTGCTACTATCATCTCGAAAAGGAGCTTTACAAGGTACACCACTGAGTCTATCTGGAGGTGAGTGATATGATGGAACGAATGGCTTTTCCCCAACCTAATTTTTTTTTGATATTACATAAAGTGAAAGCCATTGAATAATTTACCAAAGTATCTAGATTTTTTTCTGGTTTTGAAGTGCAAGGGAAGTAACTTGACCTTTGTTAAGCACTTTGATCATGGAAAACACATAAGGTTCTCATCTTATTCCAGGAAGTGCAGACACAAGATTAGCTTTTTATACTTATCCAAGAGGTATATGAAATGAATTGGCTAGAGCTACCTTACAGCTTTCTACTCCACGGACAAGTCGGTTAAAACTCCAGGGAAAACAAAGAAAAAATGTTGGTTACTATGATAAATGTGGGCTGTCAATCAAATAATTTAGGTCAAGTATTCTTTGAATTCTAGACTTAGGTCTCCAAATCCCTGTTTTAGTTTTTAAACTAAGATTTTTACTAATAAGCCCTAAATCTTTCTATTTTTGAGTGACCATGTTTTTATTTTTTCCTGAGTTTACTTATTGAAACTTTAAGTATGTTCAAGATATATAATGGCTAAGAAAAAATAAACAGAAGATATTAGTTCAGAGCATTGAGTATGAGAAGGAGTGATGCTATGTGGGAGGCAGACAAGCAAAAGAAAAGGGTCAGGAAGCTGATGAAAATAACTTAAAGAGATCCAGCTAGAAATGTTGGATTCAAACAAGCCCTACCTTCAATGTGCTAAGAATTCAGTTTTTGAAATGCTGCCTGTATTCCATCCTGACCTTTCCAATTTGAAACATTAGGGAAATTACCTTTCAAATCCTCAGTTTCTGTATCTATATAATAATAATAATAATAATAGCAGTAGCTATTAAGCGAGATAACTTACTGATGTAGCCATTTTTTAAATAGAACCCTGACTATGTGGTAGGAACTATTCTAAGTGCTGACACAGTGGTAAATGAAACAGAAAAGGTACCAAATTTCATGAAACTAACATCTTAGTAAAAGAGGTAACAAAAACCAAGTAAATAATTGAGGACATTTCAGATATTGATAAGTGTGTGAAATAAAACAGTGCGTGTGATGTGATAGCAGAGAAGGCCAGATCAGGGGCAAAATGGCCTTTTAGACAGTGATTAAAGAAGGCCTCTTTGAAGTAGTGTCATTAGGCTACTAATGTTGGCGGACAAGAATGTGAAGATTTATATGAAGAGGAACTGGCAGGTGCAAAGGTCCTTCAGAAAAAGCAAAAAAAAAAATGGTGGGTTCAAGGCAAGGAAAGGAGGTCAGGTGCTTGCAGTATGGTGGATAAAGGCTGAGTGGTTCATGGTGAAGTTGGAGAGATACACACAGGGGAAGCTCCTAGGGGACCTTGTTGCAAATAGAAAGACTTTGGATTTTTACCTTAAGTGTAAACAGAAGAAGCTATTTGGACGTTTTAAGCAGAGAATGAGCTAATCTTATTTCGATATTAAAGGGACTACACTTGCTGCTGTGGGAATAGATTAGAAGTGAATTAAAGCCTAAAGACCCATTAGGAGTCATTTGGATTGGTGGAAAAGAGAAAGGGGATGGTATCTGGACCAAGTGTTGGCAGTGGAAGGGGGAATAAAGAACAGGTGTATATAGGATCAAGAGAAGTTGCTGGGCAGAAGAAAAACATAAAGTTATACAGAACGACTCATTTTTTTCTCATGAGCAATTAGGATGAAAAACACCCCAGCTGGGGTAGGCAATCAAGGGTTCTGTCTTATCTATATTAATATATATTAATGCTTTAATTCTCAGTAGACACCCAATTAGAGGTATCTAGATTTCAACTGGAGTTAAGAGTGTGGGGTTCATCAGCTCTTGATTGGAGTAATACCTTTGAAGGTCACTGTATAGAGATGGAATTTAAAGGGAAGAGACTGAATGTGATAGTGTAAGAAGAGTGTTTAGATGGAGTACAGAGGACCTAATTCTGAGCTCTGGAACACTCCATATTTTGGAGGGATTAGTAGGAGGACCTAGAAAAAGAAAGTGAGAAGGGGTAGCCAAAGTGGAAAAGGAAAACAAAAATATTTTGACTTGGATGTTGAGAAACAGAGCTAATGGTTGTAAAGGGCTGAGCGTGCTTGCTGGCATATAATGAGAATCCAGTTAATTTCACATAAAACTTCAAAATCATGTCTCTTGAAAGGTTGGTTGAACAGTGATTGGGAACATACTAATTATTGTCTAATTTCCTTATTTGACTTCAATATTGTCGCAACAGTATGAAAATAATTCATCACAATGTTCATAAGAATTAAATATATATGTATATGTATACATGTATATATTCATATGTATGTGTGTGTATAGATAGATATATCTTCCTTGGTAGCTTAACTATTAGAAAAAAGAAAGCTATGACTTAAAATAACTTTTTAAATAAAAACTATGTAAAATACATCGAGACTTCATAATAAATTAGAAATTTAACTGAAAGTGTCTTGAAAAGGTAATGCTGTGTTGAATCTCTTGCATGGCATATTTTTACGCAGGTTGATAGATTATATACATATGTATATGTATATATATATAATTATATATATAATATTTTAATTTCAGGATTGGAAGTTTTTCTTAAAAGAGATATAGCTTTATAGCAACTTATTTTTATACTAACAGGTGTAGGTAGTTAATAAGATAAATTGTTCCTTAATAAGAAACTAGTGCTACCATGTCCCAGGCACTGCTCTCAACATTTTATAAATGTGATCTCATTTAACTTAAGTATACAAATCATTATGGAGTCTAGCTTATACTAGTCTTTAACATCAGTAGATTTGTTAATTTCTTTCCCAATATTTATAAAATTTACTGATTATCATATCCTAAAAGGGAATCACTATTTTTAATTTTTCTTATTCTAATTTTAAACACTAAAATTGAGAAAGGAGTGAAGAAAGGGAAGTAATAATCAGCTCCTTCCCTGTGCCTGGCATTCTAGCAGATGCTAGCACTGTGCTATTCAGCCTTATATCTCTACATTTTGTTTCTACTTGTTCAGTGTATTAAATAAACGTTCAGATAAACCCTTGGTCATGAGTGTGAATAGAGGGGAACAGAATTGTGGCTAAGCCAAAAGAATAAGTAATCTAAATACTGTTGATATTTGTTCTTGTATTAGAGTATTTTGCTTAAGTTGAAAAATGGGTGGGTTGGATGTTGCTATGATCTCAAAAATGAAATCATATTGAAAAGGCTCATCATGGGAGAAAGTTGTGCAGCTTTCTCTTCCTGCCCTGCTTCATTTTCATGGGGATATAAAGCAGTAGTTAAGCACATCTGCTTCATAGTGTGTGTGAGAGAGAGTGATGGAGAAAGAAAGAGAGAGAGAGAGAGAGAGATGGGGGAGAGGGAGGGAATGAGAAAAAGCAAATCAGTGTTTTTCAAACAATATTTTAGTGTGTGGAGAAAACATAATCACACATGTAGGCACTATCATCAGTGAGTCAGAAAGCATAATTTACTGTAAAGCAGAAAAATTTAGTTGTATGTAAGTAGTGAGCGGGGGGGGGGGAAGCCTAGTAAACTTAAGTAATCCATTTTAAGATGTGTCACCTCATTTATGCAAGAAAATACCACTCTTTTTGCCCACTGTTTGAATGATGGAAATAACTGTCCATCTAAAAACAAAACAAAGCAAAAAAGGAGTCAGTATCATTTCAGTGTGAAGAGCTGTGGTCTCCCCTGGTGACTTTAGAACAAATGGAACCCACCAGTCCATCTACAGGTTCAGGAAAGAGAGGTGCTCCCAACAGAGGAGGATTAAAGGTATTTTCAGGGTGATCTGCAACAGAAAATACCAAAGCCTTTGAAATAAAAGATTATCCCTGTTCTAAGAAAAGAAGTTGGTTTTATGTTGAGGGCAGCTAGAGGCATGATGAAAGAGCTGTTGAGAATGGCTTGGGGGAGATCAAAGACAAGTGGAACCTCAAAATTCTGGAAGTGGAACAAGTCAGATACAATATAAGGAGTACTTCAAAGACAAGGAAATAAAAATAATAAAAATATCTTTAGTTGTCAAATGTAAAATTTGTGCCAGTTTTGTCGCATTTTATTTTTCGAGAGCACTGTAAAACCAGACATTTTCTGTTAACATCAATCTAACTGTACATATTTTTCTCATCTATCTTAATTAGTCAATTTTCCAAAAGAAAAAAAAATGTATTATGCTCAGAGTCTGAAATGTCTTTTTTGTTGTTGTCCTTAATAGAATACCTTCTCTTAAACTAAATTTTAATATTTACGTTTCTAAGTATAGGGTGGCTTTAGCAAATGAGTGGGAAATCACTGCATAGAGTAGAATGAAATGAAATGTTACATGCTTTAAGTGTTTGCAAAACTATAAAGGAGTGCAGAAGTTCTGTGATTGCTATTATAATTAGCTTCTCTTGCTTTCTCACTTTAAGACTTGGAACACAAGTTGAAATCTTGATTTAAAAAATAAGAAATGGTTTGCATATGAATCTCTAAGTCAAAGTATAGGAATATGAAATGTTCCAACCACTGTCCATGTGGATTCCTCGTTTGTAAGTAAGCTATCCTACAAATGTCTGTATTTGTTAAAGAGCTAATAGATGAAGGAGAAGAAGGAATCAGTGCACACACAATGCCATGATTTTGTAGACTCTTTGCTCTGGTATATGTTTTGTCAATTTATGAAAGAAAATGCTTACCATAGACCCATTTTTTTTTTACTAAACTATGACCTTTAGATTTTAAATAAAAATATGTAACTAATGATGTTTCTGGAAAAAAATCATGTGCTTTTTATTTTAATTCATCCATTAGTCTATTCCTTATTTAATTGAAAATATATTTCTATAATTCCTGTAAAACAAAAGTAAAGCATAATTCATTTTAAAATCTATTTTGGCTTTCCTCATCCATGAATTTTCCCTGAGGCAACACTTCTGAAGGATATCAGATACCGTAACTTGTCCTTCACTCTAAGCCTCCACTTTATGGGCTAAACATCTGGATTTGATGGGCAAGGAAGCATTTCCTTCCACTGGCCTTTCTAATAATCATTTCTAACAGATACACATCTTTCATGTTTGTCTGTAAAATTGACATAGTTTTCGTGTTTAATGTTTTAACAATGAATTAGAAAATTTTCAATGGCTAGTTTTTAAAATCACTTTAAAATTTGTATGAAAATGATATTAAGAGCCACTCTAGAAAGTATTAGAACCACAGATGTTTTCCTCTGTAATGTTCATTGATTTAAGATCCATAAACATGTTGTTAAAATGTCCAGAGGTTAACAATAATGATGGCACACGGGGGAGATTAAAATTCTTTTTTGTAAAAAAAAATTAAATGATACCTTATTTTCTTCCAATTGAAAAAAAAAAAAACTAGCTAGCAGAACAAAGCAATCTGACATCTAAAATTTCACTCTCTTATTTTATAATGAAAGGAGATTTGAAATAATTAGGACTGAGGGCCTATATGGCATGCCCAAAATTTATTCACACAGATTACAAATTCTTGTTTTGTTTTCAGTGAGAGAGGACAAGTATACATTTGCTCTTTTTATCTATTGTTCTATTTTACAATCGTAGCAATTGATCTACTGAACTCTTCAGTCTGCAAAATGTAACATATGACAAGCAACTTTGGTCTTTTGCTCTAAATACATGAGTATTAGAATGAAAAATTTAAAAAGTGATCAATGTTTCTTGTCTATTGTCTACAATATTTAAATTGCTAAGAATGAATTTACAGATCCATAAACACTTTGGGAACTTTTACCTCCGGAAATATATCAATGGGTTGTATCTGTCAAACCAATTCAATGAATTAATTAACAACAGTTTGCTATTCACATGGCTGATTTTCTTTTATTTTTATGGTCTTTGTATTCCAGGTATATAGTCAAAATAAGTTAATACATGCACAGGATATAAAAGGACCAGAAGAACTTGTCTTCACATTAAAACAGTAGACAGTGAAGATGCCTTTTATTTTTAGATAATGAGTTTACTAAAAAAATTTTTTTTTTACGTTTATTTATTTTTGAGAGAGTCTGAGGGGGTTGGGGGTAGGGGCAGAGAGAGAGGGAGACAGAGAGTCCAAAGCAGGCTCCAGGCTCTGAGCTGTCAGCACAGAGCCCAACGCCGGAGTTGAACCCACAAGCCATGAGATCATGACCTGAGCTGAAGCTGGACACTTAACTGACCTTGTCACCAGGTGCCCCTAGATAATGAGTTTAAATTTTATCATGTTCTTCACTACTTACGGAGAGTCAAGTATTGTTCAAGACACAGGATTCTATTGAAGTGGCAGCAATATTTCCTGCCTTTATTTGAGTTCAGATTCCTAGAGAAGAAATTTTAAAGAAAGAGGAAGGGAATTTGGAAATTTGGATATTGCAATAATATGAGCCCTCATTATTTACACAACAGTACAATTTTAGAGAAAAGAAGGGGCGCCTGGGTGGCGCAGTCGGTTGAGCGTCCGACTTCAACCAGGTCACGATCTCGCGGTCCGGGAGTTCGAGCCGCGCGTCGGGCTCTGGGCTGATGGCTCAGAGCCTGGAGCCTGTTTCCGATTCTGTGTCTCCCTCTCTCTCTGCCCCTCCCCCGTTCATGCTCTGTCTCTCTCTGTCCCAAAAATAAATAAATGTTGAAAAAAAAAATTAAAAAAAATAAATAAATAAAAATAAAAAAAAAAAAAAGAAAAGGAGACTAGAAATCATCTGGTTTAACTCATCTCTTTTACAAATGGGAAAACTGAAACTCAAAAACATTTAATGATTTGTCCATGTTATACCAAAAATGAAGGAACTTGGTCCAGCCTTCCTCTAATGTATCATAAAGTTTTTCCCATTTATCAGGTTTGCCCACTATAGTGAAATGAATATCAGAGTAGATATTCAGGTACAAACTTTGAATCCTAAGTCTAGCACTAATTCCTTTTCGCTAGACTTACACTCTGATATGTGGTGTTGGCTAAATTATCTAACTTATTTAAGCCTCAGTTCCCTTTTCAGTGAAATGAATTGCTTAGTTCAATTTCTCAGCCTCGACTTGATTGATATTTTGGCTTGGATAAATGAGCTGTCTTGTGTATTAAGGATATGTCTCAGCATCTCTAGCCTTTACAAACTAGATACAGTAGCTCACCTCCCCCCACCCCCACCCCGTCCCTGCCCAACAGTCAAGGCAATCCACAAAAATGTCTCCAGGCAATCAATGTCCCTTGCAGGCAAAATTGCCACCTTCCTTTAGAACCACTAATTTATTTGAAATAGTTTCTTTGGGACTTATCCAGCAATAACATTGTGCTATTCTAGAATACATGGTCAACTCTTAGATGCTTCATTAGAAAGCACTTGCTAAGCATTATTCCATGAAGTTTGTTGTGTACTTGGTATAGTGACCAAAGGGGACATCATATAATTTTTGGAAACTTAAAGGATCAGAAATATTCACAAGTAAGATATTTATAGTATCAATGAAATAGTAAATATTAGAAAGGTTTAGGAAGACTTAACAAAATGATAGTAAGACTATTAATTGTAATTAGCAATGTTTTCATGTAAGATTTACCTACGTATTTGCCAGTTGTACCAAAAGGCACAGCAACACTTTAGTCATTGTTTCATAGATTAGTAGAGACTCACCTCAAATCATAGGTGTCCACTATTTATGTTTCTGTCTAAGACCACTTCAACTGTAAAGGACAGTTATTTCTGGTAAGGTTTTCTAGAAATGTTAAGTATTTCATAGTGAAAGGGTCACAGGTATATTTTCATCCTTTACACAGAGAAGAAATAGACTGACTCTTATTACCCTCAATTTTCAATGAAAAGATTTTGCTGCTTGCCTTTCCTTCCCTCTTCCATTCACACTCCTCCCCCCCCCCCCCCCCACCAAAGTGGATCTAGATACCTGCCCATAGATGATGAGAGCCTCCTCTAGAGACAGTGCATGCACAGGAGCTGCAAAGGGACACTGGAAATTTGTGTTTAGCGATTGATAGCAGCCCAGAGAGCTAATCTAATGAACTCCACACTCGGCACACCACAGAGTTACTTTTCATACATTGCTACAAATTCCCCAAGGAAGTTTACTGATTTATGGTTTTAGGAGAAACACAGGTCATGGAGGTGGTCTGGGGAGGTGAGTGCCCAAGGAAAGTTTGGGTGCTATAGAGTGGGAGCTGAGAGCTCAAATAGATTGGTTATGTTTTGCCAGATGGAGATAAAACTCGAGGCAGCCACATCCTGTGACTAGAAATAAAGTAGGTAGACTTCTATACGGAAGTAACAGTAAAATGCACAAGAAAGGGAGATTAAGTTAAAGAGGGAAAATCAACTTTGTTTAAATTGGAAGATCTTTTTCTTCATTTTATTGAATATTTTAATACCAGCATATGAGGGAATGAAGATCATTTGACACTTACCGTATATATGTGCATTATTATCTAAAATAAGTATTATGATTTATCTGTCTCCAGTAAAGCATAATTTAGACTGAGACCCCAAATATTTGATTATTAAAGCAGAGGAAATTAGCTGGGTTTGTTTCCTAATCACAGTGTTGATAATTAATATTTCAGAAATTTAATTTTTCCAATTTTACTAGTTGATAAAAGATTAATAGGAAAAAATATTTTTCTGATACGGAATACTGTCACCAGATTACTGGTGCTTTAGATGATTTTCCATTAAAGAAATTCAGCTCTTGTAAACTTTACCACTTTCTGTTTTTATTGGAGCCAAACAGTGGCGATTGTGTCTTTTTCCCCAAGCTAAGATAAAGGATGTCACGAAAAAACTATTACTTCATTTTAAACAAAATAGATTCATTATAGATATTCATCTAAAATCTCAAACATTCCTGAATAAAGTACAGTCAGTTTTGTGGATAAAATCAATTCTCATTTAAAAATATTAAAAAAATGTTTTCATTTTTACCTCTGCTGCTACTTCTGGATTCTGAGTCCGGAAGCAGAAGTTGCAAAACATTGTGAGAAAATTTTTGCTTTATTTTTTTTTCAATCTCCACCCACATAGAAATAACAGAAGTCTGAGAGGAAAGTCCATTTTTGCTAAATGCCCAAGTCAGTGTTGTATCTTTACTGCGTTTCTTCAGTTCCCTCTTTTCAGCTGCCCTCTATCCATTCAGAATTGTTGCTCATGTTTTAACATCCCTGTCCTCATCCTGAGTGAATTGTTTTAGGTTTCTTGTTGCCATTGGTTACCTCTGTACCCCATAAAATATACATTGGTGGCATCTCTTCCATGATTATACAGAAATAGTCTAATTATGGTTATCCATGAATGTGGTAAATTGAGCTGTAGCCACATAGCCAGCTTTGTGGAACAGCACAGTTGTGTTTTGTTTGCTTGTTTGTTTGTTTTTTGGGTTTTTTTTTTTAACTTTCCCAGAGAAGAGGTGTGAAGTCACGTAGATTGCCATCCCACATGCCCACAGGGGTATTTTTCAGATCCCTGTCTCACTGGAAAGCCCTTTCTTATTTACCTTTCAGTTTCTCTGTACAATGTTGCAAGCTCCGCTGAGCAGGAACTTTTCCTTATTTGCTTCTATATCATCAGTGCCTGACATTGCACAGTAGCTTTTAAACATAGACTTGATTAATTAATAAAAAAATGAATGAATGGTTGGACCCCTATAAGTCTTTGAGATAACTCGGTATCATGGGAATATTTTAGACTGTTTTGAATAGATAGACTGATACTGATGACTGATATTCTGATAGAATAATAGCAAACTACTGAATTTGGGTATTATTTTATCATGTTACTTTCTTTTTATAAAGTTCATTTATTTTGAGAGAGAGAGGGAATAAGCACACACATCAGCAGGGGAGGGGCATAAAGGGAGAGAGAGAGAGAGAGAGAGAGAGAGAATCCCAAGCAGACTGCACACTGTCAGGACAGAGCCTGACATGGGGCTCAATCCCATGAACCATGAGATCATGACCTGAGACGAAATCAACAGTCAGAAGCTCAACTGATGGAGCCACCCAGGTGCCCCTATGTTACTTTCTTACATAAGGAGGGTATAAAATAAGGCAATATGTGGATAGCTGTACTCATGAAAGAAATACAATACATAAATACTTTCCTTCTTTGAGACAGAATCTCTAGTATATGAAAAAAAATTTCTTCTGTGTGAAGTGGTATATGTCATGAAACTTTTTGCTTGACCTTTTACGGATGAAGGTAACACATTTTCTATGTGTCTTCCACCCTTTCCTGTCCCTCTCACCCCCAAAAAGGTGGTTAACACTTCAGTATTTGGAATACTAAATGGAACATATCTCTCTGTCTCTCTGTGACACACACACACACACACACACACACAAATATGTACACGACTAGA
The DNA here is from genome assembly GCF_016509475.1 of Prionailurus bengalensis. NCBI lineage: Eukaryota > Metazoa > Chordata > Mammalia > Carnivora > Felidae > Prionailurus > Prionailurus bengalensis. Next base: position 37,390,725 of record NC_057360.1, read on the forward strand.
CTTAATGGAATTTATCTTCTGTACTTATACCAGTTTCCAGAAAATTATGATAATCAGGGCCCCCTGTGAAGACTTTAGAGAGACAAGCACAGTTTTCTGGCTGTTTTACATAATAATCAGAAAAGAAACCCAATTCTCCCTTCCCTTTGGAGTAAACGTCTCTAGAAGAAAAAGTACTTTTTGTCCAACCATTGGAGAGTGGTAAGTCGAGTACATGACACAATCGTCCCTGACAGAAGCATGTAGCAAATGCCTTCACTGGCAGGCAGCATTCGGCCTTCGTGGTAGATGACAGAAACAATTTCCTTCCAGACAAGATGTGTCAAAATGAACATTTTTAAAAAATCTTGATGATGAACTTAAAATGAAGGAGCAAGTTATTTCACGGAAAATAAACACTTTTGGAGATGTGACATTATATTTCATTAAGGTTAGAAACTCAGAAGCTGCTTAAGATGGCCCCGTGACCCCTGGGCATAGGGTCATATCCACATTGAGGCCTCAGTTTCTAAGATGGTAGCAGCTTCTTCCTATTCTGCCCTCTGCCTTGTTCTCTTTTTTGTTCCCTTTCTTTCTCTGGATACGTACTGTGCCATCGTAATCATTTGCTTATTTTGTAGAAAAGACAGACACCTGTCCTACAAGTATTCGACACACGTATCACTCTACGCCAGGGCACAGAATATAAAGAGGCGGTTAAGACGTGTGCCCTTCTCCGTGAGGAAAGAGGTGTTCCATTGTGGAGAAATGGAGGGGGCCCTTGCTTCCTCTGAGGCCACCATAAGTGGGGATTATCTGAAAAAAATGGACAGTGTATATTTGATGACCGAACCAAATTGGGTCTCAAGGATACTCTACTTAATTTTTCTGTGCAACTAGTTCATTAGTTTGTAGTCAAAGAAGACTGTTTCAGCAGTTTTTCCTGAAAATGCATATGATTATACAGAAACCTTTATCTATAGCTATATGACCATTTGGTTAAGATCAGGTCCTAGACCTGGAATTTCTGTGTCAAAGACCAGGAACATGTGAAGTCTCTTTGTGCATTTTTATAAACAGCTCTTCAGAAAAAATTTCTTGCCCAGCTCTCCCCGGCAACGTATGAGTTTCCTTTTGCACACATTTGCTGGAGTTAATTTCCTCATTTGAAAACATATGTTAATTTTATAAGTACAACTGGTGATTCTTAAAATTTCTATTTTGCATTTAATTTGATTTCTCTTATTTTTTTTCGTCTGTATATCATCATTTGCATCGCTTCTTCTGTGACTTGCATTCATATGGTTTGCATGCTTATCTTTCACGCAGCTGTGTTTAAATTTGTATCCCAATTTATATGGAAGAGGAGAGGAATAGATGTATTCCGAGTTGATGCAAATGTTAGAACCAGGACCATAAGTGGAAGTTAATAGGTTGTCGGCTGTGACATAGTCTAGAGGAGGATGTGCTTCTGTCTGTTTTCCATCCTGAAAAACAACTATTAGTTTCTGGAATGTTTAAGGTATGCTTGGGGGGCCATCATGGAAATCAGTGTTCATCCTCCCAGGAGGAGATCCCCGTTATAAATTCTGGGTGACTTTGAACCGCATTATTTTCTTCAAAGAACCTACCAGCAGCACAGCGATTCAAAGTGAACAGTATCTTGCACTCTTCACTTTTTTGCTTCACCCCAAAACTTCCACCCCTAACCACATGCCTATCTACCAACTTTCACAGCAGCCTTATGAGAACAATGTTCTCAGTAAGCTCCTTTCTCAATTCCTTTTGGAGGGGCATTGTACAATCCAAGTCGAAAGAAATGTTAGAGGCCATTAAGGTCAATGTATGTAATCCATTTTACCACAAACCCTCAGTGTTTGAACATATTCTAAAGCCTCTTTTTTAAAATGAAAAGCCTAGTTTAATGGTGAATCACTCAAATTATTTGAAATTGGTGCTTTCTAAATCTCCTACCCTATAGCTGATACTGGTGGTTCTCAGACATTTTAACCTCAGTATGCTTTAAACGGTCTTAGGAAGAAAATAAACTCCATTTTTAAACATAATTATATGCCGTGAAGAAATATATTTTCTTGATTTGGATTATATGTATATTTGCCACAATGAATATTAAAACTGAAAATTTTAAGATATTTATTTACTGCTAATTTAATAATACTTATAAAGCCAATGCATGTTGATATAAATAGCATATTTTTATAAAAGATAATGACATATTACAGAACAAAGATTTAATAAGAATAGTGGCACTGTTATACATTTTTTACAAATCTCTTTAATGTCTGCCTTAGTAGAAGCTATCCAGATTTCCATATCTGCTTTTACTCTCTATCTGTCGAAATGTTATATGCCATATAACCTCTGAAAGCATCTATTTCTACTAGCAAGAGAAAAAAATAGGCAAATAGTATCTTAGTATTATTATAAAAATAATTTGACTCTGAAGGCGCCTTGAAAGGTTCTTGGGGACCCCCTTGTGTCTCCGGAACATGCTTTGAGAACCAGTGACTTAAACCAACTAGATTAAATTCTTTCCCTCACAGGTGCATATACTTTCTTCCATATAATAATATTTTCAGTATTCAAATGGATTGCTTGTATTCTAACACATTTCCTCTTAGAAAAAGATAGCCTGCATTTTCATTTCAGTTTTCTATATTTGGCATGCTATATGACGTCCCTCCCTACCTCCTGCCCTCGGGTTAACCTCTTCTGAATACTTCTGGAATTCAGCTGCATTCTTAATGCGTGTTATCCTAGAGTGAGCAGAGAAATTCAGGAACCTGGGACCTTGACTCAACAAACATACATATTCCAAAAAATGGCTATGGAGAGGCTACCATGTCCATCGGGTTAGCCAACTTTTTATATCTTACAAAACACTAGCAATCTCAGAGTCAAACCTAACCAGGTTCAAGCAAAGTTTCCTCCATACTGTACTGGTTATTTTAATAATAATATCAGTAAGTGTAGTCATTAAAGTTGCAGACACACAGGGGTACCTGGGTGGCTGAGTCGGTTAAGCGTCCGACTTTGGCTCAGGTCATGATCTCGCGGTTGGTGGGTTCGAGGCCTGCGTCGGGCTCTTGTGCTGACAGTTCAGAGCTTGGGACCTGTTTCAGATTCTGTGTCTCCCTCTCTCTCTGCCCCTCCCCTGCTCGTGCTCTGTCTCTGTCTCAAAAATAAATGAACGTTAAAAAAAATTAAAATTATAGACAGACAATAGTCAGTATTTGGAAAGTGCTAGATGTTGTGATTAAGGCAATATATTCAATCACTCACCTAAATCTTACAATAATCCTGTGTGTACATATATTTATTACCCACATTTTACAGATAAAGAATGTGAGGTACAGATAAATTAGATAAATTGTTTACGATTACATAGCTAATAGGACACAGAGCCAGGATTTGATCCCAAACAGCTCAATCCCAGAGTCATTTTGATTAGGAATTTTCTGGGAGCTGTGTGTTTAGATAAGTATATAAAAATATAAACATAAGCCTAGGTTAGTATAAACAGAAATATCGATATTTATTCTAAAACTAGGATGTCATACGTAGGAGCGGTTTATTTGGTAGCAATGAGAGAAATGGAAAAGAATGGAGAGACAGAGAAGAAAGAAAAAAGTAATTATGAGGATTGAAAAAAACCCAAACTAATTCTCATTTATTCCGGATACTCTTGTCTTTTTTTTCAGCTTTAAATCCACAGTGACTTTCCACACACTGACCAGTTTTACTCTGTCTTTTTTGAGGACAGCCTTCCAGATACTACAGGCATTCTTAGCTATTTGACAGCTACATTTGTGTTCTTTTAACATACCTACCTCTGCAACTGTCTCATCTAGATGTTTTCACAGGAATTATGAAAATTGTGGTTTCTCCCTTAACTTTGAGGACTTTATATAGCAGGCCCCCGTTCTGGACTACACATTCCCTTTGTGCAGTTGCTGTAACTACGCCCTGTGTCCATTGTGCAAATGTGAGAGAGGGGCGCAGAATTACCACGGTCCTAGCCAGAACAGGAACCCCTTTGCCTTAGGAGAAATGAAGCAGCTGTGTTTTACTTCCCAGGTCTCTGCACCTAGGAAATGCAACAGACTCCTGAGTCTGTGATCAGTCTATTGTTGAATGAAGACATTCTCCCAACACAATTGCACTGCAGGCAGGATGGAATTTACGACTATTTCTTCTATGTAATTCTGAATTCCCTAGACCTGAGCCCTGCTGAGTACACCTGCTCTCCTCTACACCTTGCTGAATTTCATTCTTTTCAGCCCATTAACGGAGCAAACCCAAGCTGGGAGTGGTAACAATTTGAATAATAATGGTCTTTAACTTTTTATCTTTCTTTAAAAAATAGAATTCTGAGAACGCTTTTAGCCATAAGGCTCTTCTATCCAATTAAATAAGCTTAAACTTCTTGTGAAGTGTAAAAGGGCACAGGTAGGTTTGTGGAAGTCGAAGGAAACAATCCCGGGTCGGAACGATCTGAGGTACTGGCAACCTTCCGGAATCAGTCAATGGAAACTTCACTTAGAAGCTTACTTAGTCTGGGGCACCTGGGTAACTCAGTAGATTGAGCGTCAGATTTCGGCTCAGGTCATGGTCTCCGGGTTCTTGGGTTGGAACCCCACATAGGGTTTGCTGCTGTCAGCGTGGACCCCACTCCTTATCTTCTGTCTCCATTTCTCTCTGTCCTCTGCCAGCATTCTCTCTCTCATAAGCAAATCAAACATTAAATTTTTTTTAAAAAATAGGGGCACCTGGGTGGCTCAGTCAGTTAAGCATCCAGCTTAACTTCGGCTCAGCTCATGATCTTGCTGTTCATGGGGTCGAGCCCCGCGTCCGGCTCTGTGCTGACAGCTCAGAGCCTGGAGTCTGCTTCAGCTTCTGTGTCTCCCTCTCTCTCTGTCCCTCCCCCTCTTGTGCTCTGTCTCTCTCAAAAACAAATAAAAACATTTTGAAAAATTAAAAAAAAATTAAAACAATAGAGAAGCCTACTTAGTCTAACAGATAATGCCCAGCCCTGGACACTGGAGACCTGTAGCCTTCCTCCAAATGCAGAGCTGACCTGGTGGGTCTTCGTATATTATTTTTTATTTTTTACTTTTTTTAAGATTGTGGATTTTAATAACTAGACTTCTTGGAGTTAACTTGTCGCTCCACCACTTACTATATTTCTTTGGGAAAGTTGTTTAACCTCTATGCTTCAGTTTCTTATCAGTAAATGGTGGTAATTTGAGCACCTACTTTACAGGTATTAAAGAAGAAATGATCGGCACATAGAAAGTATTAAATACATGTCAGTAACTATTATGAGCATTATTATGCTATCATTCTTTTCATTATTATTCCTTTTTGCATGACACCATGTTACATGTCTACAACAGAATAGGAGAACACAAACAAAATAACTTTCCAACGTTAATAACAGCAATAAACACTTCCAATGCTTTGGAACTAAACCTCCCTCCCCTCCCCCCCCTCACCACATGCCTTTAAGATCACCTAAAGAGTGGTATATAAAATAGTAAGATTATATGGGGGTGAAAAAGAAGGAAATAATATTATTTAAGGCAGTGTCTACTCTTTCATACTTCCAGATAAACTTATATGTTTTAAGAAAATTGTTCTGTGAAAAATTGAAGTGCGAGTGTGGGTGTTCATTCTGTTTCTCTCCGACAGTGCTTGTGGCCTCTGTGAGAAATAAGGAACAGGCCATCTTCCCACATTTTAAAGGGAAATGTATAAAGATGGGAAAATGCTTGTTCAAAGCGGCTGTTTGACATGCATTCTGCTGTAGCTATGAAGTGTTTTGACAGCAAAAAAAATAAAATAAGTAAATAAAAATTCTTTGGCTGGCAAGAAAAGACTTAAAGTTGCTATGTGCGTAGAAAAACCAAGTGCCTATCTGTATTTCTGAGAACTGGTTTCAGAGCACATGATCTTTCCTTGTACCCGTATAACTATCTCATTGTAGAAACAATTTCCCTACAGAAAACAACTGCTTTTTTTCTCTTTGTCAACGAATAATTTTTAATAGTCATGTTACTCGATGACAACATCAAGTAGAATGGCTTTAATGATATTTAAGTGAATGCTTTTTGAAAGTTTAGAAAATTCCAACTTAGAAAAGCCATGAGCTATTTTCTATCTTTGTCTCAGGAGTTTATTTCAGGCTTGTGTGTGTGAAGCTCTGGAACAGGCTGTTCAGAAAAGAACACAAAATCTCCCTTCTGAGGCTAACTTGACCCTGAGGGTTGCCAGATTACAAGTCAAGGACTTACTGTCCCACCACCCTGGCCCCCTCTCTTCATGTTCCTTCTATTTCGAACACTGGATGAGATGGTTGAGTAGCTCTTTTTTTTTGACCTTGTGATACTCCCCTATCAACAGTGGTTTATGATAACTAAAAGAAATGTATGATCTTTACCCTCTCAAGGCTGATGTTCTGGGAGATCTATCATGAAAAATTCATGTCTCCCCATTTGGAAAAGAATCTTTTAAATCTGAATGGAATTGGAGCCAGTACAAGGGGCACCATTTTGGAGTATTCCTGTAGCCTTTCATAGCAGTTTAATAAATCACTTGAATGTATTTCATAAGGAAATACATTCTATTATTTATTATAATTTGGATGGGTATGTTTTGACATCAGAATAGGCCCAAGTAGTCAAATAAGTCATGAGTAGAGTCAGAGCCAGGTGGAGGCAAAGACAGTAAGCCGTTCAACGAGCAGCCAAGTCCCCAAAGTACATGCAGAGACATTCTGCAGTGGCTGTCTCTCATGACAGTTTGACCCAGATTCCCACCTCAAGGTAACTAGGGTGACTGTAATGATATTTTCATCATCTCTCCGAGAACTTATGTGTCTCCAAGAAAAAGAAAACTCTGAACCTGGTTCATGTGTCCCTCTTCCTTGGTTCCTTACCCTCTGATCAATAAACACAGTAGAAACGTTCAAGTATGTTCAATATAGTGCATGGCAATAAATACCATGGCACAGACTGAGAAGCCTATTTGGCAAAGTGTTGAAGTGTTGGAAAATGCATTCTGATTGGCACATGAAGGATAAAGTGAGAATATGGAGACATATGAGTGAATCTCTTCCTAGCCCTGGGAAGAAAGCTCCAGTACATGCACTGTTTCTATCGCCATTAGTTTATCTACAAAGGGCAGCTCCTTATCCCTCAGTCTGTTCAAATATTCACACTGAAAGATGTAGGGAGAGTTGTGGACATCTACTCACAGACGTTTGAACAATAGGAGGCAAACGTGTGTCTGGAGTAGTATGTTTTTTCGCTTGAGTAAGAAGGGGAGGTCAGGAACAGGGAAAAGACTCTTTTGGTGATCATGGTGGCCCCAAAACAGATTCTTTGGATGTAGCAGATCTTTTCAGAGCCAATTTTTTTTAACAAAACTGTTAGTAAGACTGTTCTATCTTATAAAGAAAAGGAAATAATTAAAGCATTTGCTAAACATGTCTAGATGCTGAAGTAAATGTAAAACTAAAAGTTATTCTAATCTAAGAAACTTAGTTTGAGAGATGATATAAGAGCAGGTTTTACATATGCAGAGATCAGTACCAGAGATGGGAGTGGACAGATTTTATCCAGTCTTAGCAAGATCAGACACAGAAGTTAACACCATGATAAATTCTAAGAGCAAAAGTGATCTCAATTAACATAATACTATTTGCAAAGTAGACTCTAAACATTTCTACTTTGAAAAATAGTAGATTTATTTTTATTTATCTTAAAAGTTAAATACAGTGTTGCTCAAAAACAGATGACTACAAGAAAACTCAGTCATGTTCCTGTAGGTTACTGCATCAGTCAACTTTGTATTCATTTTACAAACAGAATAAAATATAATTACTAGTTTAAACAAAGAGGAGCTACACAACTAGAGATCTAGAAGAATTTAATCCCTGGCTGGCAGAAAGGTATTAGGAAGACTTAAGCAACCCCATCTCTCGTCGTGTTTCTTTTCTACCATCCTGTTGTATAGGCTTTTGTCCTCATGCTTGCCATCTCGTGTCTCTTGATGGCTGCTGTGCATCCACACCTTTCATCTACATTCCAGGCAAGAAGAAAGAGAAGGACTAGGTGGCAAGAGATCTTTCCTAATGAGCTTCTGCCTCTTTATTCAGGGATGAAAACCTTCTTCCAGAGACTTTGTGTACTCTTATTGGCCAGAAATACATCTTTTGGCCATCCGTTGCTATAAAGGGTGAGAACAAAGCATTGAGAAAGAAAATGTTAGCTTCCCAGACTCTGTTGTAGAACTAGACAAAAAAGAATGGGCTTATGAATAGCTTTTGAGTATTTCTCGTTGTCTGTTAGTTGCCACAGCTAGTGGTCACTGCATGTGATTGACTCTATAGTAGGGCCATTTTATTAGGCAAGCTTCGTAATGCCCAAAGATCAAAGAACAACAGTAAGCTTGCCTCAGATGGGAACAGTTCTATCTTACAATTAGTGGTGAGGTAAGATCCCAACTTCTTCGGCCAAATGAATTTGGAAAGCCAAGATTTTGGTTTGCTTGTAATGACTCTGTCAGTCATCAGTCATTACTGAGTCCGTCAATAATAACGGATGCACAACAGAAGGTGGGGGCATTTATCCATTCATTCAGTCATTCCGGATGTGGTATTGAATTCTTACTAATCGCAAAGCAGTTAGCTCGACACTGGGAAGAGGACAGAGAAGAAAAGTCACAGTATCTGCCTTGAAAGTATGTTTCTTCTATTTGTTGGACAACACACACACACACACACACACACAGCAGGTATGCCAACCAACAATTCACAACATGCCACAGAAATACAGAAGAAAGATATCAATGAAAACTGGAATGTTCAGAGAAATATTCAAGTAATTGATGGAATTTAAATCCTAAGATTTGGATAAATAGTCGCTGTGTCACAAGAATTCTAGGCAGTACACAGGATAAGAAAATATGGTAATAAAAACAAACACAAGGCAGAGTGAGTGAGCTGGTACTATATTTGCTTGCAGAGTAAAGGAAGAAATGTTAGAAGATTACTCAGGGATTTAGCTTGGAGATAACTCTAGACCTGGACAACAGAATTAAAATGGGCTCTCATAACAGTGAAATATTAATTGTGGCATGGTCAGCACGGCCTTACAGAAGCAGACACAGGACAAAGAACAGAAATGGAGAGAGTGCAGCCATATGACTACCTGGGGGAAGAGCATTCCCGGTACCCAAATCAAATGTAAAAACACAATGTGATGAGTTTTATATAAACATATCCATAGAGTGACGTGGTAGCATAATACAGTGTCATCTAACTTTGGATTTTATTTTATTTTATTTTATTTTATTTTATTTTATTTTATTTATTTTATTTTACTTAGGAACTTAAAGACCATATAGGAGTTAGCTAGATAAAGAAGACGAGGGAGGACATAACACACTGAAGAAATAGAAGTCATTGAGGCATCTGAAGTATGAACTTGTATACAAACTGAGTGCTTCAATTTTGCCAAGCACCTTCCATACCACTGCTAAGAATGGGCAGTATTTAGAAAAAAGGAAGTAAGGGGACCTAAGGACTTAGAAAAGGGCCCTTGCTTTTGGTAAGCAAGTACCAAGTGAGGATAATAATCCCAATTGCATGGTTTGGAGGAAAGACAAATGATCAAGGTTAAGATGAGAATGGGTGAGAAGGCATTAGGCAGATTCTGTAACAGGAAAAGTGATTCTCAAAGGGAAGAAAGAGCACCATAGCAGCACTAAAATGTACTCTAGGAAAAATCAAAGATTCTTCCAGATTAGGTGGGAAGTATACATTTAAGAGCAGAAGTAGAGGAGCAGAGAAAACTAAGACTGTAAATTGGATACACATGGAGTCATAGAGATATCAGGGTCCAAAGGGCAAAGGTAGATGTCCTAGCCTTTCAGAACTGAGGAATCCATTTCTCCTAATGGAAGAATTGGAGCCTTATGGTGAACAGATTTATACTGAAGGGAGATGAAGAGAACTTAACAAAACCCTGCCATTCATTCAGAATGAGAGTGGCAACAAGACCACGGGAAGGCTATGAAACATTTAGCTAGAAGGTATTTTCAAATGTTCATTGGGTGACATGTGACAGAGTCTGAAACATGTGGAAATGATGATGTGTGGTCATTGTTGGTGACCTACAAAGAAACCATTTTATATGGTTCAGCCTAATGGGAATAGTTTCAAAGGAATGACTTCTGTACAAATAACATGGTTGAAATAGTACCCACAACTATCACATTGGGCAAAAATTACAAAGAAATAGCTAAGTGTTTGCATAGTAACCACACACACGCACAAAATGAACATGCTTATTTTCAGAATTCAAATTGTGGTAGATTTTAGAGTATGTTTGGAAATGACTAATTCTTAGCGTTGTTTCCTCTGCCGCCAGATTCCTATGTAAGGTTCTTTATCTCTGACGGGTCATGCTCGCATTGGCTGCCTGCCAGCTTTTTCTGGCGCTCACACCCACCCACCTGCACCCAACATCCTCCTTTTATGCTTTTCTGCCTTTCTTGCTTGCTACTACCTACTCGGCTGTGGACTCATAAAACTAGGTTTTTAAGACGCCTTGCATGTCTTCATTCTTCACTTTCATAAGTCTTCAATAATACATCTAGCGAATTGTTAAATGAATTGCTCTTAGTTCGTGAAGATGCCCATTGCTTGTGGGTATGTGTGTGCTCACAGAGAAAATGATATCACATTTGTTTTTAACCATAACCAGAAGCTGTTATATGCTTGGAAAAAAATTAACTTCTCTGATTCTCTAAGAAATAATTCAATGCTAGGGGCGCCTGGGTGGCTCAGTCGGTTGAGCGCCCGACTTGGGCTCTGGTCATGATCTCGTGGTCCGTGAGTTTAAGCCCTGTGTCGACTCTGTGCTGACAGCTCAGAGATGGAGCTGTTTCAGATTCTGGGTCTCCCTCTCTCTCTGACCTTCCCCCATTCATGCTCTGTCTCTCTCTGTCTCAAAAATAAATAAACGTCAAAAAATTTTTTTTAAAAAGAAACAATTTGATGGCTTAGAAACTACCTATGGATTTCATTTATGTAGAAGTGGGAAGGTAACGGAGTTATTTGATCAAGATTTTCAAATCATAAAGTCTGAGACATAAATTGACTTACTGCTTTTGAAAGAAATTATGTAATTAGATTTAAAGGTTAAACATTAAAAAATATGTTCTCCTCCATTTGTAAAGTTTAACTTTAACTTTTGTTAAACACCCTACTGCTGAATCCTATGGAAACCGAAGATATGGTGCATCCTTGACTTGCCTATTCTGTTAGAAACAGAGCCAGCCTCTAATCCAGGCCTCCAGAGTCCCCTTTTGGCCCAAGCAAATAAAAAACCTATCTTGTACAATGACATACAATTGGGGAATTTTTAAAACTCAAGTTGTATTTTAACCGAACTAATAAGCTAGTCTTTGAGCTGAAAAGTCCAATGAACAATAGAGTCATTTTTTCCAAACTATACTTTCTTCTCCATTCTTATCATTCATTGCTTTCTTCACATTCTTATCATCCTGAAAATTACATTTGAAAAGAGCATAAATTTAAATCGGATATTTCTTTGACCTCACTCAATAGACTTTAGTAAAGAAGAATTAAGATATGTTCCCCTTTTATTTTTCTATTATGAGCATCTTAATTCAGAACTGTAAGAACAAGTGCTGTTTTTTCATGCTAAAGGAACTCAGAAGTAATATTATTAGCTTCTGCTTTGAATTTACTTTTTTTATGCATCTCAGAAGTTTTGACAGTGATACAGACATTTTATAAATTAGGTCATGAGTGAAGTACACCCCTGGCATAGCTCAGCTAGAGTCCACATGACAGACTCAGCCTTAAATACTAAATAGGAATGTTTCCATTGTTGATTTTCTTTAGCATTTTAAAGGAAAGACAGTGGAAGACAAAATCTCCATGACATTTTTATAATAATTTATTATTGTTATACAACCCTACTAGGTATAAAGCTTCTTAAATATGAAACATGATCAGATTGGAGTTGAAAGATTGGCAATAAAAAGAAACAACACTGAAGGAATACATAGAAAACAGGATGCAAGATAATTTTGGACCCATCCAGTACTTAACATTAAAACAAAGACTTAAAAAAAACTGTAAAGAAACTACCTGATGAATTTATTACATACTAAAAACATTAGGGAATTTCCTAAATTTTTTTTAAGTGTTTTAATTTTACATTACATTTGTTAGATCTAAAGCTTAACTTCCTTAGACTCCAAAACAATTTACAAATAGAATCATCAAAACACAATTTTGAGAAAATTGCAATGAGTACAAGTTCACCCAACATGGGGCTTGAACTTATGGCCCTGAGATCAAGAGTCGCACGTGCCCTGCCAACTGAGCCAGCCAGCTGGCACTCCTCCTTCACAGAGCTTTTAAAGTTTCTCTTTTTCTTTCTTTCTTTCTTTCTTTCTTTCTTTCTTTCTTCTTTCTTCCTTTGTTCTTTTCTTTCTTTTTTTCTTTCTTTCTTTCTTTCTTTTCTTTCTTTCTTTCTTTCTTTCTTTCTTTCTTTCTCTTTCCTTCCTTCTTTCTTTCCTTCTTTCTTTTTTTTTTTTCCAGCCTCACAGTCTACACTCTCTCACTTCCCATTCACTTACCAACCTATTACTTTCTGGCTTTTTCTCCCAGCATGCCACTGAAAGTACATGCATGCATACACTAGTATCACTGTCCCTGTTTCCAAGGTTCTAAAACATTAAATCCAATGGGCCAAGCTTGAGTGTTTACTTGCTTCACCTCTTAGAGACATTGGAAATTATTGACAATTTCTTTCTTTTTGAAACTCTTTCCTCCCCTGGTTTCCATAAAACTTAAAACCACCTTTTCTGGGTTTTTTTATTCATCTCGGTACTCTGGCTCCTCTCTCTCTGAAAGCTCCTTAAACGTTGGTATTTGTATCTCCTGGGTGATACCACTCACTCCCATTGCTTAATTTGTCTTCTGATAAGTGGTGACTTCCACATGGGTATCTTTAGCTTTGCTGTCTCTTTTGTATTGAAGGCCCATTTGTCCAACTGGGTACTAGGCATTTTCAATGGTATCTCATTGGTATTTCAAAGACAGCATTAACAAAACTGAACTCAAAATATTTTTCCATTAACCTGCTTTATTCTCATTTTTCCTATACCAGTGAATTCTATCAGCTTCTACACTATTGCCCAAGCCAGAAACTTAGGACCTATTCTGAATTTCTTCATATCTCTTGAAATATTCACTTCTGCCCACCTCCTTTGCCACCTCCTTGCTCCAGAGCACTTTGCTTCCTACAGTAGCCTCTGAGATTGCTATCCCTCACACCTCTGTGTTTTCTAACTAATGGAAGCTTCATTTTGTAAAATAAACTTGTTTTGTATTTATTTAATTACTTAGCTACTTATGCCTTTCTATGTGACTTGAAGTTCAATCAGATTTTGCTATTTCTGTGTGACCTCGACTTAGGTCTTGATTGGTCAGCATGAATCATGGTGACTATATTCTCTTAGTGATGCAGTTTAGACCAGTAAAACAAAAAGGGGGTTGGGGGAAACTGTCCTTAGTTGATTTTAAAAAAATGTTTATTTATTTTTGAGAAAGAGAGAGAGAGGCAGAGAAAGAGGGAGACAGAGAATCCCAAGCAGAACCCAGTGCAGGACTCCAACTCATGAACTGTGAGATCATGAGCTGGACCAAAATCGGGAGTCAGACTCTTAACCCGACTGAGTCACCCAGATGCCCCCTGAGTCACCCAAGTGCCCTCCTTAGTCTTTTTTTTTTTAATTTTTTTTTCAACGTTTATTTATTTTTGGGACAGAGAGAGACAGAGCATGAACAGGGAGGGGCAGAGAGAGAGGGAGACACAGAATCGGAAACAGGCTTCAGGCTCTGAGCCATCAGCCCAGAGCCTGACGCGGGGTTCGAACTCACGGACTGCGAGATCGTGACCTGGCTGAAGTCGGACGCTTAACCGACTGCGCCACCCAGGCGCCCCCCCTTAGTCTTAAAAGGAAACAAAAGGAAAAACAGTTCCTTTCCTGTCTCTGGTTGTTATTTTATGAAAATGTGACACCTAGTCATTTTGAGATCTTCGGGGCAGTTAGGCCCCATACTCTGTGAATGTCAGAGGAAAAATATGGAAGAAACCCAGGCTCTGATAACCATTATTGAACCACTGAATTCATTCCTTTTTGTGAAATAATAAACTCCTTAGTGTGTATTCTGTTTGAAGTATCTTTTTTTTTCTGTTAATTGTGGCCAAAAGTATGTCAACAGCATTTTAAAAACATCTTACAGCCTCCTAATCCATATCTTCATGTGGCATGTCTAAACTCTACCCTGAATACCATGAGTTGGATTATTCCTTGCTCTACAGTAATTTCTGTTGCCTGTGGATAATGTTCAAACTTCTTAGTATATAATAGGATGTCCTTCATCAGCAGCATCATGTTTCCCTTCCAGAAACACTTCTAGCCCCTTTCTACCTTGCATCTTGCTTTCTAGCCAAGAACTTTTACTTTCTGAAATGTATGAGGTTTTCAGCTCTGGACCACACTGTTCTCTTTCTCTGAAGGATTCGTCTTTCCTTCCTGCCTAATTCCTTTTCAAATTAGACATTCCTTTTTTTTTTCAGGGAGTCTTCCATTTTTACCCCAAGAATGGGTTGGGCACTTTCTCTTGGCTTTCATCGCACACTGTGCTTACTCCCCCATAGCACTTAGCCTCTCACAGTGTGGTTGGTTATAGCCCAGTGGTTGAAAGAATTGACTTTGATCCATATTGTCTCTGCTACTCACAAGCGGAATGATTTTGGACAAGTTATTTGGTATGCCTTATTGTGCTTTCCTCATCTCTTAAATCAGGATGGTTATTATCCATATCTCATAGGATTACATATTTACAGATATTATAGATAACTTAGTATAGTGTTTGATGCATAATAAGTACTATGTGTACATTAGTTGTTATTACGACTGTATCTATATAACTTGCTATTTTTATTAGCAAGTGAGTTGTTTGAGGCCAAGGATTAGGTGTACCAAATGTGAGGTGAGTGAGGCTGTGAGTTGAGGCCAAGGATTATCTGTCTAGTAGCTTCAACAATGGTATATTATATGTAATAGAGATTTGAAAATATTTATTGAGTGAATAAAGAGTAAAGTGTTTGTTTTAAATAAATGAAAAGACATTTTTTTTATTGTTTCTATGAGGGAGGCAAAACCCCTTTTCACACCCTTAGTTTGTTGTTCACAAAAATGAAAGAGTTAATTTTTATCACTCTTGCAGTATTGTTATTAAGGCAAGCAATCTTTTGGGAAAATAAACAAAGTATGATGAATGACTACCAAATAATATACTCTCAGAGTGAAAAACTATTTCCACAGGAATACTGTAAAATACATATATACATACATACATACTTGCTAGTATTTTTTCTTTCGTTCTTTCTCTTTTTTTCTTTCTTTCTTTCTCCTTTATCTCTTTCTCTCTTTCTGAAGCCTCACACACATGAGGCTTGAACTCATCAAGAGTAGGATTCTCTACCAACTGTGCCAGCCAGACACCCCTACTTGCTGGTACTTTTTAAAGGGCAAACTCAAATTTAAGGATTCTGAAGTCATGAGATGCCCACAATATACTTCTGTCCACATATTGTCTTAATTAAATGACTTTTATGCTCTGGGTAAATCATGTATTAACATGGGGGCAAAACCCCTAAAAACAAGCTTCTTTCATAGATCAGTAAACTGTGTTTTCATTTGGTACACCACAAGGTAGCAAATTTTTTTTTGAGAAACCAATTTTGTTTAAACACTTTCAACCTAATCTGGATTTATCTTCTTAAACCAAAGACCCTTTTCCCCCTGCTATTGTTTATTCCTTCTGGACAGTAGAAATGACACTGCCTCTTTGGCCTAAAGACCATATCCTTTTTTTTAAGGGCACTGGAGCAGCATCTCATGTTTATTGCCATTTCGGATTTAGATAATGAAATCCTACAGACATCCACAGAAAGTTGTGAGCGAATTTTCAATAAAGAAGTTTAAGAATGAACTCAAAATTAGTGAATAGGGATTTTTTCTTTCTTGTTTTTTTTTTTTTTGTATTGAAGGATAACTAACACCCAATGTTACATTAGTTTCAGGTGTACAATATGCTGATTCAAAAGTTCTATACATTCCTCGGTACTCTCCACCATAGGTATAGTCACCACCTGTCACCAAACAGCTTTACTTCAATATTACTGACTATAATCCTTACCCTGTACGTTTTCATCTCTTATTTATTTTATAACTAGAAGTTTGCACCTCTTAATGCCCTTTATCTTTCTCACACATGCCCCCACCCAACTCCCTCTGTAGGGATTTTAGAAAGTAGTTTCACGGTAAGTGGTTAGGTCAGTTTTATTATATCTCTCAGTCATGAATTTTGATTCCTTAAACAATGCATTGATATATAACATTGTCTTTTTAGGATCGTTACTTATAGCATCTACATTATGACTGTGTAAGTCTGGAGTCACTATTGCAAACATTTATCAGATGCGCAATGAAAATGCCCAATCTCAAAAATATTCTATTTTAAATGAAACGAAAGTTGCTTCATCTTTGTCTGAACTATAGAAACAAAAAATAACCTTTAGTTTAAGAATAATATCAGATTTACTGAAAACTTGCATAGAAACTTCTCATTTACTTTTTACTCAACTTTCTCTAATGTAAAAATTTCACAAAACATTTGTTAAAACTAAGAAATAATCATTCAGATTTCACCCAGTTTTCCATCCACGTCATTTTTATGCTGTTTCAGCCAATCTAGAGCTCCACTTTGGATTTCTTCCTCCTGTCTCTTTGGCCTTCTCTGATTTGTGACAACTTTCTAGTCTTTCCCTGTTATTCATGAAAACTTGCGAAGAGTTACTAGTCAGATATTTTGTAGAACATCTTTGAATCTGAGTTTTTCTGATGTCCAAATTGAAATGAATTGTGAGGTTCTTTCTTCAACAGAGATGCTAATCTTAAGTAATTTTCAAGAGAATTTTATTAAACTATCATTTTTTTATGACTGGGTAATTTATAGTATTATCACTAACAGTATATCATTTGAGTTTCACAATGACACTGACTCGGAGATCGGTTACTCCTGGCCCCATGTTTTCTACTCAGCTGTATCAGTAGCATAGTTGTTTTTTCTCACTGACATTCCAGTCACTGCCCCTCTGTGAAATTCATGCGATTGAGCATACATCGTAGATCCCCTTCCACAGATATTAGTGAATTCTTATTTCCTTACAGAAACTTCCAACCCAAATTTGCTATAGCTATTCTGCAACCCTGGCAATGAACACCTCTACCTATTACTGGGAATGCTTACTACATATCTAATGCTTTACATATCTCTAATCTTTACCACACCACTGCAAGATAGGGATTATCTACCTAGTTTTCAGATAAGAAGGCAAAGCTTACTCTCCGTGACTCATTCTAGCAGTAGTAAGAAGTAGGACCTTTTACCACATTACCATGGACCAGGAGACCATGCACTTTGTCTGTGTGGCCCTCTAGTCCATGGCAATTTTAATATACTGCCTTGCCTCTCCCAGGACATATATTAAAGAAATAGTGATCTTGAAGCGAGAGGGTTGGGACATATGTGGGAGAGATTATCAATATTGGTCAAAGAACGTGCAGAGAGTGGCATGATGCTTCATGAAGGGATAGTGTGTTTAAGCACGTCAGTGTAATATTAGCACAGAGTGAGGGCTCCATATTAGCTATTATCACCATCGTCATTATTATTACTGCCACTATTTCTACTACTAGGGTGGAGCTCCAGGTGATTTTAAGTATTCTCTCATTTTCCCAATCCTGCTATTTTATACGCTTCATTAAAAATTTTGTTTTACATTTTTATTTATTTTTGAGAGAGAAAGAGACAGAGCACAAGTGGGAGAGAGGCAGAGAGAGAGGAAGACATAGAATCCGAAGCAGGCCCCAGGCTCTGAGCTGTCAGCACAGAGCCTGACGCGGGGCTCAAACTCACAAACCGTGAGATCATGACCTGAGCCGAAGTCAAATGCTTACTTGACTGAGCCACCCAGGTGCCCTTATATGCTTCATTTTAAAAGGATGTTGCTCTGTGTTCTGATACTCAATAGGACAACTGTTCTGACTTATTACAAATGTGTCAGCAAATTATTGAAGCATCCACAAATTAAAGATACTCAATAACATGATCCTTACCTTCTAAAAGAAATTGTTTCTTTGTATTTTCTTTTTTTTTTAATGTTTATGTATATATTTTGAGAGAGAGAGAGAGAGGGCATGAGCATGAGCAGAGGAGGGACAGAGAGAGAGGAAGAGAGAGAATCCCAAGCAGGCTCCATCTGGAACTGCCAGGACAGAGCCCCATGTGGGGCTCAGTCTCATGGCTCTTGAGATCATGACCTGAGCTGAAATCAAAAGTTGAACGCTTGACTGACAGGGTGACCCAGGTGCCCTTCTTTTTATTTTCTTTCAATCATTTTATCAAAATCAATTAAATATAATTTTAAAGAAATTTCTCTTGGACACCTACAATCAGGATTAGTTTTCTAATTACCAACACAATCGGTTCATATTAACAATTTAAACACAGAAATATGTGAGTTACATGGATAATAATGTTGATAGTTAATAATATTTCATAGTTAATGCTAATATAATGATGTATATGCTCCTAGACTTTGTTCCCCATGCATGCATCAAAGTGTCTCTGTTTTGCTTACCAAAAAATTAATTATACCATATATTCTAAAACTACTCCACTAGAATCCACACTCTACTTACAGAGACTGAGCATTGCCACCATTAGTTGGCACAACCCTTTAAACAAGTAATGAATGGTCATACACCATGTGAATCTCACCTATTTTTGATCTGAAGGCCTGATTTCAAGGGCTTAAAGGAAAAAATGACTCTTAACAAAGTAGTCATCCTTGGAAAATTCTGAATATCTCTCAGTTCTACTCACTTTATGAATATAGTAATTGTAGTTTTTGACATGGAATTAATTTTTGTGAGTCACAAACATCTAAATTTTCAAGAGAATGGGGGTGCCTGGGTGGCTCAGTCAGTTTTACGTCAGACTTCGGCTCAGGTCATGATCTCATGGTCTGTGGCTTTGAGCCCCACGTGGGGCTCTATGCTGACAACTCAGAGCCTGGAGACTGTTTCTGATTCTGTGTCTCCCTCTTTCTCTGCCCCTCACCTGTTCTCTCTCTCTCTGTCTGTCTCTCTTTCTCTCTCTCTCAAAGTTAAATAAACATTATTTTTTTTTAATTTCAAGAGAACATAATTTTGTTGAAGTAGGTAATAGACTATGAAAAAAGTATTTTTAGCACAAAAAAATCCCAAAGCTTTCTCAATAAATTTGCCTCAAATACCTTTACTTCATTATCAACATTTAGCTTTTATTCTTTTAAAAAAGTATATGTCATTGATAATATCCACTAACAATGAGGACCTGCTTAGTTTTAGCCTCACCTCCCCCTTCATTAGGATCCACTGGGAGAGATCCTCATAAAGAGACAAAATAACACACAGAAAAAGAGAAAAAGAAACTAAACCTATGAACTTTTTGTCAGATTTCCCATAAAAATTATTTCAGTCCAAATTAGTCTTTGTTTTATGACATGAAATGACATATTGTATCAAGAACCAGATATCTTTGTCATAGACCAGGCATAAACATATTTTTCTATCTCTGTAAATTACATATAAGTTATGAAAATATGCTAATGAATTGACAATTCAAAAATATGGGGTCCTTTTTTCTTGGGAGGTTTTAATACTATGAAAGGAAGGCAGCTTCCTTCGTGTCTAGCTTTATCCACCAGTGGCTACATTCCTGGATCTGAAATGAGTGGAGTGATTTCTGTTGTTACTGCTGATTCCATTTAAAAGGAGAACTAGAGAATACTAGAAGCATTATTCCAGAACTGTGCCAATGACCAGCATCCTATTCCTGCCTCAAAATCATGGACTGTACCTCACAACTGAGGCTATGGATGCCATATGAGATTAAAATTTCACCCGAAGTATACAAATAAGTAAAAGAAATGGTTGGAATAAGAGATAGACCAGTAATAAGTCATTTGATTTAGGCCAGTATAGGCCCATTCTCCAAATGTTGTTGAGGGACTTATGATTGTTCTGGTTGTTTTTAAACCACTTGATTTAGTCCAACCGGTTTTAATTTAATACGCAGAGCACTGACGTGCTGTATGAAGCTCAAGTTAACACTGCACACTATGGAGGACCCAAGCCCAGAGGAGTCATGTCCTCAGATTTTAAATGGTGACTCTTTTAACATAGGTGTACCATAAGCCTAAGGTGTCCTTTCGACTTTTGGGCATCAATAAGGAGAAAAAGTAAACTCAGTAGGAGTCTGGAAAGGGGCCACATCCTTTTCCATCCACCTGTGAAATACTTTTTGTGTATAGTTGTCAAGTGTAAGAAACAGATGGTTGATCTCTATCAGTCCGTGAAAGGGTTCTGAGGTGATTTTGGGGATGGTTGCAGGAAGCTGGCCCTCGAGATTACAAGGCACAGACATCGCCTGAGCACCTTTGTAAGGGAAACCCTAGGATTCAGAACTTGGGGGATACAGCCATTTCCATTATTGGCATGAAAATAGAATCATAGATGATAGGTCATTGGAAAATTATGTGTTTTTGAAAGTTAAGATCTTTATTGTGACTCAAAAGCCTTTTTATTATGATTATTTAAATCCAAGTCAGTTAACATACAGTGTAATAATGGTTTCAGGAGTAGAATTTAGTGATTCATCATTCACATATAACACCCAGTGCTCATTCCAACAAATGTGCTTCTTAATGTCCATCACCCATTTAGCCCATCCCCCCACCTCACACCCTCCAGTAACCCTCGGTTTGTTCTCTTTATTTAAGAGTCTCTTATGGTATTTTGCCCTCTCTGTTGTATCTTATTTTCCCTTCCTTTCCCTTATGTTCATCTGTTTTGTTTCTTAAATTCCACAAATAAGTGAAATCATATGATATCTGTCTTTCTCTGACTAACTTATTTCGCTTAGCGTAATACATTCTAGTTCCATCCACGTTGTTGCAAATGGCAAGATTTCATTCTGTTTGATCGCTGAGTGAGCCTTGGTTTTGATAAAACTTCTTCGAAGGCTTCCAAAGGGTGAGGGAGAGTGGAAAAGGAATATGATAAAATACAGCAATTGAATGTAATAAGCATATTCAAGCAAAGGGGCACACTAAATACTATAATCTGGGAATATAACTCACTTTCTTTTCTTCCTTGATGAGCAAAAATTGCATAATAATAGAGACATTATGCAAAAATCTAGAATTCAAGATAGTAGGCACATATAGATTCTTATCTGACTCATAATTAAAACTAAAATGAAGTTTCCTGTACCACTTATGCAAATAGATGGCTCAGTCCCGATACCTTCTTAATATAGTTTTAGATATCATTGGATTCCCGACTGTCATTTGAAAAGTGTCCATTGATGGCCATTCAATGGAGAAGGCAGAGGGAGAGACTGGTGTTAACTGTTTATTTATTTATTTAACACCACCTGTGTGCCTGCTCTCCATTTTGTAAAGTCCCCTGCAAGTATTACTCCGTCGAATCCTCTTATCAAACTACACATCCACTAAGTATAATGATCCTATCTCTACATACAAGGAGGATAAAACTCCCAAACATCTTTTATCCCACACAAGGCCCTAAGTGGCTGGGCTAGGATCCAAACCCACCTCAGTTTGAGTACAGTGCAAAGCCCAGCTCTTTCCGGGTATAGTTTTGCATTTTGTTCTTCCTTGTGTGACATAAATATAGACATATATGAAAATCTGAAAGTATATGAAAATGCCAAGAGGAAATGCAATACCATCTTATGAAATGAGAAATTACACATGCCACATCTTACAATGAGTTTCAAAATTATATTGCTCAAAGTTTTGTTAACATGGGACCAATAGGCCCAAACAATATTAAGATTAAAACCAAGGATATGTATTATGCATCTTCACAAACTAGTTATTGTGTAGGATACGAGAGATGCTGATTTCAGCAGTGCCCTTAAGAAACCCAAACAGAGTTAAGTCAAATGCCTCCAGGTGGTAATCATGATGATGAATAACAATGATCACTACCGGTTGTTGAGCTCCTAAGTGAGGAAGTGCTCAGGGCTTACTTCCTTAGTAGGGACTTCACAAACATTGTCTTGTCTTATTTAAAAGCTATAACAACCCTATGAGTAGATATTATAGATTAACTGATGAGGAACTGATGCTCGGAGACAGTATGTCATTTTTCCCCAGGTCACATAGTGAGGGAGCTGCAACCGAGAGATTCAAACCTCTGTGTGTGGTTTCCAAAGTCTATGATCTTAACTGGAACGCTCAATGAAAGATAGCTAAACACATAAGTCAATTTATGATATGCATCCCTGTGAGTGGCACACGTGATTATTACTGTAAATATTAGGAGACTTCGGTAGCCTGAGAAGACCAGGACAATGGTCATGAAGTTGGAATTTGAACACTGTCTTGAAAGGGCTACGACTTCGAGTCAGTAAAAGAAGGAATGGTATTCTGGGCGAAATGTTAAACTGAAAGGGAGAGAGGGGCCATGTGCTGAAACTTGTTGGGTTACAATAAGTTGCCTCTGAACTAAATTTCACATGAAAAAAGTGACTTCATTTAAGCACATCGATAACATCATTGGAGACGCAGGTTGGAGATGGAGTGTGAAGGGCTTTCCATAATGATAGTAAAAATTTTGGAATTAAGCATATTTTAACAGGAAACATATCAGTACATTTAAAAAGTAGACTGATGTGGCAATCTCTAACATGCACGGGGAAGGGAGGGAGGAAGTTGCAGCTTGGAAACTGAGTGTAAAAGTCAATGAGACAGGGGCACTTGGCTGGCTCAGTTGGTGGAGCTTGAGACTACTGATCTCCGGTGGTGAGTTCGAGCCCCAGAATGGGCATAGAGCTCACACACACGCGCACGCGCACGCACACACACGCGCACACACACACACACACACAAAATCAGTGAAATAGAACTACTTGGACTAGGGTCAAACAGTGGAAAAGAAAAGGAAGCACAGACCGCAGGTGTCAAGGACTAGGTTCTAAAGTTCAGAGAATGACGTGAAATGAATGCTCTAAATTCTCTCCTCCTAGGAGGTGGCATTATGCAGTTAGTAGCAAATGCAGGAGCTGTTACTATATTTTTTTAATACTTCCTGCACCACGAAACAATTGTTTTTAGTCAGATTGTGAGATACTTGGTAGAAATACTCAGCTTGATATTACCACTTACCACTCAGGGCTGAAGTATGCCAGGTAACGCAGCAAGGGAGGAAAATGCTCCTCTCCATTTCTGTGTTTTTGGGCATCACCTCTCATAAGGCTTCAAGTGCGACATTAGGGAAGTCGCGCGACTCATTTACCTTTGTCTGCACGGGATGTGAGGTAGACTGTCATCGTGGGAGAGCTGTGCTCCTATGTGATGATATGGGAAATATCCTTGCCTTTTCTCTGGTCCTCTCATAATCTTGAAGTAAAAGGAATGTGAACTCTATTTACAAATAAACAAACACCTGTGTCTTCTTCTCTCTCTTTTTTTTTTTTTTGTAATCTGTTTTCCTCAAGTTTCATTATGTGACTGATTAATCAACATTAATTGCTGGCCAAAGAGATGGTCACTTTGTATGTTATGAAAGATACGATCGGATCTACCATTTTTTTCCTCATTAAAATATCACTTGCAAATGCTTTTCAAAATGGAGTGCTTGCTCAGTGAAACATCACTATCATAATCATCAGCCTACCTGTGAAATACCTTTTCAGTGAAACAAAAGCAAATCAACCTGAAATTCAGGGTTTTTTTGTTTTGTTTTTTGTTTGTTTGTGGGTTTTTTTTGTTTTTTTTGTTGTTGTTTTGTTGTTGTTTTTTTTTGGTAGCAGTTAAATGTATAATCAGACAGCTTCAACATCAACTAGAGAAGTTGTGGTTTAACCCTGAGATAGGGCTGATTATGCTGGTGCTATGGCAACCCATTTCACCATTTGGAAGCGCTGTGTGCTTAACCGCAGGAGATGTGCCTCTTCCTTTCCTATAAAGACTTCGAATCAGAAAAACAGAAGTACACCGAAGAGAAGAAACCACAAGAGCAGTCAAGACACTGCTGTTAGCTTTTAGCTGTGCAAACAGCACACTTGTGAGAACAACATTTTGAAAACCTTTTCTATTTGAAAGTGTAGCTTTTCCCGTTATGCCTGGGATTCCTTTAATGATTCTGAAAGTAAATCAAAGGTTTCTGTTCAGAGTTTTCATTAAGGGGAAATGAGAAGGTAGCGGTGCATTTATCAGCCTTTGCTTTTATTGCCTTTTCTTTCGGGCGAGAAGGCTTTTGTGCAGTTTCAGCGGACATGCGATTCTGTTTGTGAGATAAGACTCTAGTTTGGTAGGCGGACTCCCCATAGCCTCGTATTTATTTTCTGTTTATTTCTTATTATCTGGTATTTAGTTCACACACACGCACACACACACACACCAAAAATACTATCATTTACAGTTCAGTCCTGGTTCATTTAGAGAGGTTCGTGGGTGGTGCTGTAAGTCACTGACCCCAGACCTGGAGTAAACACACAGTGCTCACTCTTCTTGGCAGACTTCTTCCCCATGTGGGGCCTCACCCCTCCATGCACTCAACCCCCCACTCATTCACCCCCCATTCATTCGCCCACCCATTCACTCCTGCACCCACTTCCACAAGATATAGGTTTGATCTGCACAAGCTTGTTGTGTTGTGTTGTTTTAAAGCACAGATGTAATACGAGTAAAGCATGTTCAAGTATGTCCTATTTTTCCTTTCTTGAAGATGTGGGTAAAAATAATGAAGGCTAAGTCCATACCCCAGTTTTACTTGGTCATATGCCTGTCCACACCCTCCCGCCTCACTTTTTTTTCCCTAAAGAAATGTTGTTTCTAACTCTTTTAAGGTCATTATTCAGCAATTTGCACTTTTTAAAAATACGTTTTAATGTGGGACTTAACTCTGAATCCCATTTTAATGCTTCATCCATGATATTTTACTCATGCTTGGGTCTCTGATGGGTCTTTCGCACAATTATTGGATTTAGCATAAATATTTCTCCCTTCGAGCACAGTATGGTTGAATAAGCATGAGGCTTTTAGTGTCAGATGTACATTTGAAATCAAACTCTTCTGGTCTTAGTTCTCTAGCATTGCACAAATTTATTTTTTGAGACTTCATCTGCAAAAAGAGTAATGTCATCAACATAGTAGCTGATTATTAAATGGTATTATCAATACTACTAAGGACACTAATCAATTTCACCACTTGTACAAACATCCTTTGATGATTCTTTGTGTATCTTTGCGTACAATCTTACTCTATCCTAGAGAAAGCCAAAAGCTACAAAAACATACATTAAGGAGTTAATATAATCCATTTCTTTTAATGTTTGTTTATTTTTGAGAGAGATAGAGAGAGAGAGACAGAGTATGTGTGAGCGGGGGAGGGGCAGAGAGGGAGACAGAGAATCTGATACAGGTTCCAGGCTCTGAGCTGTCAGCATGAAGCCTGACGTGGGGCTCGAACCCACAAGACCTGAGATCATGACCTGAGCTGATATCAGATGCTTAACTGACTGAGCCACCCAAGTGCCCCTGTTAATATAATTAAAAAGTTTTTGCTATCTGAGGTATTTTTTATAAATTAGATACTTATGCTTGGATTTAGAGAAATAAAAACAGACATTTTCATAAGAAACAAAAAGACATTTAACAGGAGAATACAGGTGTACTTCTTTTATTGCACTGTCTTACTGTACTTTGCAGATACTGGATTTTTTTTTACAAATTGAAGGTTTGTGACAATCTTGCTTCCAGCAAGTCTGTTGGCATCATTTTTCTCACAGCATTTGCTCAATTCATGGCCCTGTGTCACATTTTGATAGTTTTTGCAATATTTCAAACTTTTTCATTATTAGTGTATTTGTTATGGTGACTTTGATTAGTGATTATAACTCGCTGAAAGCTCAGATGACTAGAATTTTTTAGCACTAAGGTATTTTTAAATTAAAGTATGTACATTTTTTTAGACCCAAGGTATTGTACACTTAATAGACTACAGTGTAGTATAAACATAACATATGCACTAAAAAAACCAAAAAATTCATTTGACTCTCTTTATGGCGCTATTTGCTTTATTGCGGTAGTCTAGAGTTGAATCTGCAGTATCTCTGAGGTATGCCCTGTAAATCTGACGGGAGGGTGAGGGGGTGCCAGCCGCCCTGCAGTTGAAAATCAGAGTACAACTTTCAACTCTCCCAAAACTTAACTACTAGTAGCCATCTCTTGACTGGAAGCCTTACTGGTAACAAAAACAGTCTATTGGCCCATAGTGTGTATGTTTATATGTAGTACATACTGTATTATTACAATAAAGTAAGCTAGAGAAAAGAAAATGCTTTTAAGAAAATTTTAAAGAAAATACATTTACAGTACCGCACTGTAAAAAATCTGCATGTCAGCGGACCCGTGTAGTTCAAACCCGTATGGTTCAAGGGTTAACTATACGTGCATAAGGGAAGTAGCTTTATGAATCATTCTTAAGCCATGTTCCCCACCATAATCGCCATCAGAACTTTGAGAAATTACTAGAGCCCCAATCATACCTCAAACCTACTGAGTCGGCATGTGGAGAGGTGGAGCTCAGAATTTTTCACTGAATTTAATCTGAATTTTTAATCTGGTGCAAATACAATTCCTGATTTTATATTTATCAGGATTATAACAAGGCTTATTCTTTCTCTTTATATACATGTGAAGTTATATATAACTAATCCAAACCAGAATCATAAACTGTGTTCCTTGAGGTTCCAAAGTGCTTTGGTTCATGATAGTGTGTACATTGTCCTTGGAAAAAAATGGATCGGTGGCAAATACCTCTGGGAGATTCTGATTAAACAAAGCTACATAAATTTCTCTTTGCCCTTAATATGTTAACACTTAATAAATGTCTCTGAGGGACATGTAGCATAAAATATTTCTGAAACAAATTTGACTGTGGGACATTTTAAGACTTGTGAATCTAAATCAAAGATCTCAGGTTGACTATCATTAGACAGGAAGTGATAATCTGGCTATTCCTAAAATGCCCCCACACCACCACCCCCCCACCGCCCCGCAGTGACATAGAGATAAATATTTTAAGATAAAAAATAAGGCAAAGTAACCAATCTTTTACAGATGATCATCTTGGATTTATTAATATTGTTATTTATTTAATCAACATGGCTAAAATTGATAATATGATGTTTTAAGCCAAATATAAAAGACATATAAATGCATGCCTGGTTTTAGAGGTGAATGTGTTTGAAAACTCATATGTGCTCACAATTAAACAAGAATAGGGGCGCCTGGGTGGCGCAGTCGGTTAAGCGTCCGACTTCAGCCATGTCACGATCTCGCGGTCCGTGAGTTCGAGCCCGGCGTCGGGCTCTGGGCTGATGGCTCAGAGCTTGGAGCCTGTTTCCGATTCTGTGTCTCCCTCTCTCTCTGCCCCTCCCCCGTTCATGCTCTGTCTCTCTCTGTCCCAAAAATAAATAAACGTTGAAAAAAAAAATAAAAAAAAAACAATTAAACAAGAATATCTGTGATGTTTCACACACAAGTTCTTTAAGAAACACCTAGATATGATTGCTATATTTAAAGTAATGTATTCCCTGATTTTCCTCTACCCCAGGCCTTAGGCATTTGCCCTCTTTATCCTCAATTTTACATACTGATAACTTTATTCGTATTTTTATTCAAGTGTGTGTGCATGTGTGTATGTGTAGTTTGAAAGTCTGGATAGTACTATAAGGTTTATAGTAAATAAGGTCAGTCCTTTGTCTCCATCCCACTTCCCATCCTCAATTCCTGCTTTCCAGAAGCAAACATAAATACTTCAAGATATTTTGGCATTTAAATGATATTTTCTGTTGTACTGCTGTTTCTTTTTTCTTTTTCGTTTCAAATGTTTTATCCAGTATCTATTGGCTTCCTTTCTTGATCTTGAAATGTTGCTTTTTATAACTCCTTGTTCTTTGTTCATGGATGCCATGTTGTCTCATTTCTGACAATATGAACTACTACTGTTGGCTTCAGGGTTTCTGCTGCTCCTTGCATTGTCTCTGTTTCTCCCAAGTCTCCTGTTTATTTGGCCTTCTATCTTCCTTCTTAGAGGCTTTGGTCTAGTTGTTTCTTGAATGTCCGTTTCTTTTTTTTTTTTTTTAGTAATGTTTATTTATTTGAGAGAGAGAGAGAGAGAAGGAGGGCAGAGAGAGGGAGGCATAGAATCTGAAGGAGACTCCCGACTCACTCTGAGCTGTCAGCACAGAGCCCAATGCAGGCTGGAACCCACAAACCGCAAGATCATGACCTGAGCTGAAGTCGGATGCCAAACCGACAGAGCCACCCAGGCAACCCTTGAAGGTCCATTTCTATTTAAAGTATGTTGAAATTCTGTGGTAGTTGGTGGAGCTTGGAAATCACGAGTCTTACTAAATTGCACGAAATCAGAAAGGCATTTAAGCTTCCCGAGTTTTAGTTTCCTTATCTATCAAATGAACTACATGTCAATAGATATTAACATCCTATGTTTCGGTAGAAGTTGAAATCTCTGAAATTATTTTCTGGTGGTAGGCAGTACCTGTTTCATTCATGAGATTCCAGGCATTTTCACAATACAACCAACGTTTTAACATAAAGTCTGAGTGAAGCAGAAGAAAATTGTGATTAGACAGACACTCCTTCAAAGTCAACACTTCCTGGGTGTATGACTATGAGAAATTTACTAAACGCCAAGTCTTAGTTTCATTCTCTACAAAATAGGAAAAATACTTGCTAACCCACTGGCTTTGCTTGGATGAGTAAATACAAAAACACGCAAAGATGTTAACATGGTGTCTGATACATAACATTTCAGTAAAACTGCTGCTGTGATTATTATGTTTACTGATAAGCTAATGGAGGATAGACTATTTCCTATGTTTCTATGAAATCTAGATAAAACCTTGTCTGTCCCTTGCTCAGAGTGCTTACTCCATAGAACTTATTAATTGGATGTAATTTGTGGGATTTGCTGTCTGTGAACCATATACCAGGTTTATAGAGTAACTAAAAGTAGAATCCTTTCATTTTTTATTTATGTGCTTTATTATTATCACGCCTTACCAAACAAGGAAAACCAGGCATATCTGTTTTCGCTGACCCTTAATTTTTGTCTTGGTGTTCTTATTTCACTTTTGTATGGCCTTTATATTTATAGGGGTCAGATATGCATTCTCAGCCTTCAAAACATGCCACTGTTCTTTTAGGGCAGATGCTGAGAATACATATTTATTTCATCTATCCTGTTTCACCCTTCTGTCCTTGTACTTAGATTTGCTGAATTAGACATGTTTAAATCCCTTTGGAAATGGCATTCCATTTCCTTTTTGTGTGTGTGTGGGGTGGGGGCAGCGGTGGGGTTGGGAACGGATGGTATTTAAAGCCCAAGTACGTCTTTTGAAATGTCATTTTCACTCGACTGATTCCCGGTTTTTGATGAAATTTCTGAACAGGGACTTAGGGGCATGACTTCAAGGTAACTTTGATTTGTGATCACTTAAACATTTTGAGTTGTAAAGGAAACATATTGGGAAAGGTAAATTCAGCAACAATACACGTGTTAGAATAACACAGCTTTGAAGATCGAGTGCTCTGTTATCTGCATGTTCAGCTGTTTAATGTAGTCAATTCCACTGGTAATTCACACAGGATTAACATGGAAAAGAGCAGGTGTACCATGATTTACAGATTTTTGGAGCTATGGTGCCACCTACTGGAATATTTCTAAATATTCCCTTGTCTAAATAATGAAAACAGGCACTTCCCTTTAAAAAAAAAAAAAGGCAGAAAATGTTATCCCAGAAGAGTGAAGTCAAAAGATAATATATGGAAATACTAAGTCTATTACTATCATCTATTTTATTATATTTATCCCCTGTGTTTATAGAATTTAAAAGTGCTCAATGCAGTTTATACTTTTAGAAGTACCAGTGCTTTCTCTTTATTGTCACACACGCCCTCTTAATCCCCACTGCTATTTTCTTTACCTGTTTTCCACACCCTCCCAGCATTGTTCATATAGAATGTTTGCATGTATTTTAATGCTACTTATATTAATGCATTTTCCTAATATTAAATAGGTATTTGTTATGCACTAGTTATTAAGTACTTTATGCAGACGTTTATTTGCTTTTTCCAAGTCTGACTCCACTAACAGTGTATGGTTGCTTTTAAGTTATATGTGAACTAGAGCATAAAGAGTATGGGGATGTTTGCCTATGCCAAACAGCTGAGATAACTACATTAGTTCTTTCCTTCGCATTGGCCAAGCAGATCCGTCTTTGACCTGCAGTAGAATGAGTAGCTCATGAAATAACTAAAGATTTCATATAACCAGTCTGATAGGGTTGGACTGTTTAATCATGAGGTTTCAGCACAGTTGCTTCTTCCTGTGTTTCAGTAATGTTCTGATAATGTCTGCATATGGAAATATAATAGACAATTGAAGTCATTTTCATATAATTTAGGAAGAATTGCAAAATGTGATAGAGATATCTTTGATAGTGCAGTCTCCTCTAAACATTTAAGTAACTTCACCTATTTATCCTATCTGATATGTAGAAACAGTCTCCATGGAAGTATTTGTTACTGCATGCTTACATTTATGGAAGTCATTAGATGGTTTTTGGAGGGGATATGTCCTTCAGATATTAGATTTTTAACTAGGCTCTTTCATGTAGGTTGTCTTTATATATGTTCCTACTTTGAGATTTGTACTTAAGTTTTTTGATATTTTAAAAGTAATTGAGGGGCACCTGGGTGGTTCAGTCAGTTGAGGGTCTGACTTCTGCTCAGATTATGATCTCACAGTTGGTGGGTTCCAGGCCCGCGTTGGGCTCTGTGCTGACAGCTCAGAGCCTGGAACCTGCTTTGGTTTCTGTGTCTCCCTCTTTCTCTGCCCTTCCCCTGCTAATGCTCTCTCTCTCTTTCTCTGTTTCTCAAAAATAAATAAAATTTTTTAAAAAATTTAAAAATTGGGGCCCCTAGGTGGTTCAGTCAGTTGTGTCCGACTTCAGCTCAGGTAATGATCTCACTGTTGGTGGGTTTGAGCCCCACATCAGGATGTCTGCTGTCAGCGCGGTGCCTGCTTCAGATCTTCTGTCCCCCTCTCTGTCCCTCCCTCAGCGCACGTCCACTTGTGCGCTCTCTTTCTCTGTGTCTCTCTCACACACAGAGAAATAAATAAACATTAAAAAATTAATAAATAAATAAAAATAATTGAAAATTTTTTTTATTTTATGTAATCTAGTAGATATGGCTTGTTGAAATTAATGTCAATCGCACTGCTGTAGTTCCTGAATATTTTCTTAAGGACATTAGCTCAAATTTGGAAGTGGTTTTCATCTTTGAAATTTTATTTTAGTGAGCTTCTGTAAGATTTATTGAGTGCCTAAGTAATTTTCATATGATTTATCATGTTAACTGAAAGTGTTACAGAGACTGAAAATCTGTTTATAGGGATTTTGTGACTATGAGAATAAATTTAGTCTTCTATTGAATCTAAACTGTGATGCTGGACTTGGAATTTTCTGTCAAAGAGATAAAAGACTGTGTATGTGTGTGTGATACTCTATAAAGAAAATGAGATAAACCTTAAAATAAGCTACAAGATTTCAAAATAGCCTGAAAATCACTCAGTGGAGGACTTCAGAATCAGATTCTGAGCTAAAGGGGTATAATGGAAAACGTACGTTCAATCTGAGAAGCCTTTATGGGAAGTAAGCATGAAAGGAAACTGTGATCCATTTTTAGATATATGTTATTTGCCATGGATGTTAAATTTTGTTGCATTGAAGATTAACGGATTTGGGGAAATGTTGAATGGGGCCGTGATTAGAACAGAAATACATAGATGGAGATACACATATAGAAATAAGTTGTTTTTCTGTTTCCAAGCTATGGAAGTCTCTTCACAGATAAACACGGGGTCTGTGCGTTATAGTACTTTTGTTTGCTGTTACTGTAGTTTGGTTGACTTCCCTGTCAAAATAATATTCTTTAGTAAATTAAACCGGCACACTTCTGATTTTTCTCCAATATTTGTCTATACCATACATAGAGCATTTATCCAGAAAACTATAATTTACTGCAAATGTCTATATTTAGGGTCAAGTTTATTTTAGCATTTGTAACATTATTAGTCATGTATTCTGTAGTCCAATACTGATTAAGAGGTTTTTTTTTTATTTAGCCTATGGGCTTTTAATAAATACCAATCTCTGCATAGCCTAAAGCATTGGCTAAAAGAATTTTCATGTTGAAAGGTCAGATGTAGAGGAAAAGCGATAAGGATAAATTAATGAGGAAAGCTGGAAGCCTGAGGATTGACAGCAATGTCTGCAGAGTCAGACAGGCTCAGGTTCAAGTCTGGGCTAGCATATACCAGCCTTGCGAACTTAGCCAAGACACTTGACTTTTCTAATTTCTTAGGGTGTTGTGATCCTTAAGAGAGAAAATACAAGCAACAGGCTTCCTATAGTGCCTCATACACCATGAACACTCAATACATATTAGCAATTAATAACAATAAAGTATCATTTCTGAATTATTCTCTTAAAAAGACACATCTGTAGAAATTGTCTTTTCCATTTTGGTAATTTACCATTTTCTGAACTTGAATTAAAATACTATACACCACGTATTGTCTTCAAAACATTCATTGCTTTTGCACCAGTTAGAATTAAATTAATATCTCTGGGGCATTTAACATGCATGTGGCCTGATGAAGAGTCTACTGTTTGGAACATTTCTAGCATATTTACTCTAGTATTCATGGTTCTTATGTTAAAAAAAGAAAGCTTCCTTATTATCCCAATATTCCTTTTCCATTTCCATAATGAATATGTGACAAATCGCAATTCCTTTTTATAACATATTCTATACCATTTATGCTACATGTTTGGGCGGTAACAAACTAATAAATGAGAACAACAGAGTATAATGGTCTGTGGAGTTAGTGATGGGTCTAGTAAAGGCAACATTAAGATTCCTCTTTTTTCTGTCATCAAATCTATTTGATTTCTCTTCTATATTTATTGATCTGATGACTTCCATCACTCTCAGGAAAAAATT
Organism: Prionailurus bengalensis; assembly: GCF_016509475.1. Taxonomy (NCBI): domain Eukaryota; kingdom Metazoa; phylum Chordata; class Mammalia; order Carnivora; family Felidae; genus Prionailurus; species Prionailurus bengalensis. The sequence continues at coordinate 37,424,081 of NC_057360.1, forward strand.
CAATCTCTTTTCGTGGCCTATAAGGCTTGCTCTTGGCTCTTCTCCCAAAGGTGTTTTCATCAGATCTGTTTGATTTCTCCCTTGTATTTACACATGCTTAAAACCATTCAACAATTACTTATCTACCACTTACTATATGCAAGGCTCTTAGCTACATAGCTTCAGCTGCTTCGCTTCCTCCTCATATTGCGTAATTCTTGCTGATCTCCAATGGAAAGAATTTTAATTATTAGTCCTAATCAGGTTCACCTATGACTTAAATGTCTTTGCAGACTACTGGATCTCTCTCACTCTCTCTCTCTCTCTCTTTCTCTCTCTCTCTCTCTTTATCTTGCAAACCATTGGAGCTATATATATGTAGATATCTATCTGTATCTATACATCTTACAGTTTGTAATTTATCCTAGGGCAAAGGACCATACCTGTTACATGTTCAAACCCAGCACCTAATATCAAGTTAGCAAAACAATAAATGGGTTTAAACTTAACTAAATCAAGTTAATTTGCTTGAAGTTCCAAGGAATTAGGTGTTTATATTGAGAAGGGACATATCAAAATAGTTTTACATTTTTTTTAACGTTTATTTATTTTTCGGAGACAGAGAGAGACAGACTGTGAGTGGGGGAGGGGCAGAGAGAGAGAGGGAGACACAGACTCCAAAGCAGGCTCCAGGCTCTGACCTGTCAGCACAGAGCCCCACGCAGGGCTTGACCTCACGAACTGCGAGATCATGAAGTGAGCCAAAGTCAGGCGCTCAACCGACTGAGCCACCCAGGCGCCCCCAAAATAGTTTTAGATATTTAAAAACTTATATACTTCTTAGATAAAGAAAAGAGGTGTATTATATGAAATGTGTTTATACACTCGAACTAACTCAAATATTTTGAATGTGGCAATATGCTAAATTCTTTACAATTATCATGACAGTTATTTCTTCTTTCACTTAAAACACAAGAGCTGTTAATCCCTCCTATAGTAATGTTTTTTATTTTACCTATTGCTTCTTTTGCAAATTGACACAATTCTAAGAACTTAATTTAGAAGGAAATAAAAATAAATGAGAAGAGAGAGAAAGCTACTAATAGGAAAATAAAAATAATATTAAAAAATCAAAACATGATTTTATATGGGATAGAAAGATAAAAGCTGATTAAACAAGAGGAGGGACAAAAATCCAAATCATGTACATTAAAAACAATACTTAAGTATGAATGATTAAGAAAAAGTGGAGAACTATAATGAGAAAATAAGAAAATATTTGATGCAGTATATGTTTTAATAATATATATTTTAATAATTACATATTTATATATAATACATACAATATAATATAAAATACAAAAATACTATTTATATCAAGGAATAAACCAGAGAATGTCACTGAAGAGACTGGGTCCTACCCATCTGATGGCCCTTCTGAGGGGAGACAAGTTTTTCAGATCAGTTTATCCTGAAAAAATAAAAATCTCAAAGCAGGAAGCTGTCGTAAATATTAACCAACCCTTTCTTTTATCTGATTCTTCATTCTTTTTCACATCAGTTGACTGTCATTTGGGAAAGGATTTTATGATCTTTTTCACGGTCATTTACTAAGAGTGAAACGTGTCTCACTCACTGCAGACTGAATCTAGTTCCCATCATGGCAATAAAACCGACCTTTCCAACATTCCCACAAGCTCAGGTGATAAATCTCATTTTATTTGATTTCATTAATTTCCTTCTTGAAACACCCTTTATTGGTAACTCTTGTTGACTTCATTTTCCCTCCTACATAGAAGATTAGGTCACCTAATCTTAGGCCCTCTCCTTGAATGCTTACTCAACTTCAGAATTCTACCCCGAACGCTCCTTTTGTATAACTGGGGGACCTCCTTCACCGTCATAGCTACAATACCCATCTATATGTTGATCCAAAGCCTCAACCCAGAGAGATATCCTGAGCTGCTAACCTCCACCTCCAAATATTACTAAACATTTTTACGTAGAAGTTTCAAGAATATCAAATTTTCCCGTCTCTTCTGCTTTTCTTCTTTAGCTTAGTGAAAGCTTCCACAATCTACCTACTACACTTGCCTAGTATGTTAAACTATCAACCTGAATGCTTTCCGTGTTACTCATTCTCTGCCTTTCTTACTTCTAACGATTTACAAAGTCTTGATGACTACTTCCAAAGTGTTTCACAGATTTTTTTCTTGCTTTTTTTTTTTTTTGGTACCATTTTCCTCATGTAGAACATCATCTTTCTCATACGCTTTTATTTTAGTCTCCTGATGTTCCTGTCCCCAACTTTGCCTTCTGATAATCTATTTTCCATTTTACAACACGGTCAATCGAAAATTGAAATGCTTCTTCAATAGTCCTCCCCTTAAACACCTTCTTCTGATGGCTGTCTAAAGCCTGTAGGACGAATCTCAACTTCTTATTCCTCTAGGACTGAGCTAGCTGTCCACAATCCTTAAATGTATCCAAGAAACCCTCTCTGTCACCTTCTCTACCAGTTGGACACCAACCCTGGAAGTCTAAATTGGGTGATGCCTCTATAAGCTTTTTCTTTTTAATTTTTAAAAATTTATTTGAGAGACAGTGAGTGAAAGTCGGGGAGAGGGGCAGAGGGAGAGACAGAGAGAATCTTAAGTAGGCTCCATGCTCAGTGCAGACCCCGATGTTGGGCTCAATCCCAGAATCCTGGAATCATGACCTGAGCTAAAATCAGGAGTCGAATGCTTAACTGACTGACTAAGCCACCCAGGTGCCCCAATCCAAACTGTGCTGCTACAGCACATTCTATCTCATTGGTCATTACACTGTAAGACTTTTTCTTTCTTTCTTTCTTTCTTTCTTTCTTTCTTTCTTTCTTTTGGGGGGTCTGTATCTTACACTGAACTGAGCTCCTTGGGGGCAGGAAATGTCTCTACCTTGGTCATATTATATCGCTAGTATGTGGCATATAGCACACAGTAGGCACTCAATAAATAATCATTATCTAAATAAATGAATGCATATGGGGAAAAAGTCCAAAGTCTTTTATAGGCTTGAGATTAATTCTAATAGCTCTCCTTTATTCTGTTACTTTTTTATTTTACCTGAGAAGTCAAAAACTAATACCATAGTTTTAACACACTTGGACATTGTAAACATGACCTTAAGAGAAGAAATGTAGTTTCAGTGGTAAAAGGTACTGAATATTGCCCCTCTGTGAATGTTAGCTAACACAGAGATGATGTATATATGGAAATTTAACTTATATTTACATATGTATTATGAAATTTGAAGTTTTCTAATAGATGTTTGTTTTCCTTTTTTCAGGAGAAGACAATACTCTTTCCAGTCCTGGTAAGAATTAATATTTTCATTTTACTTATTTTATTATTTTGTTGCAAAGTTTATATATTTAATGTTGATAGAGTTTTCTATTATTGTCTAGTAAAATCATTTTACAAGGACAAATGTTATAATTATGAATTATTTCTTGAATTGTGAAAATGTTTTTGACACTTTCTTGTTCTTAATATTCCTGCTTATAACATATAAATTTTGTTAACTACTTGAATATATTATTGTGTATAAGTTATAGCTTTTCTTAAACTTGACAATAAATTGCATAGCAGGATTCCAATCTCTTTTTAAATTTTAACATTGCAAATAATTCAAGTTAGGTCGCAAAACTTTATAGTCAAAAATTGGTTAAAGAATTATCTGAGAAATTAGAATTCTAAACATATTATATATGTATATATACAAATACATATATGTATATACATATATGTATAAAAGAAAAGCTTTGAGAGTAGTAAGATATTTTATAATCATGTTCAAATTCTATTGTCACAATGGAATTAATAGTCTTAATGAGTATTCTAATCCTGAGACCAATTACATTTAAACAATGAAGATGTTAAAAATAAATTCTTACATATTATATGCAAAAATAAGAGAGAAACGTACATTTCATGTGGTTAAAAATAAGTTATATCACTTAAATGTTAGTGTTATGTAAAATGTATTACTGATTTCCTGATTCATCATACAGTTGAAATATGCATTGAGAAGGTAAGTAAAGCCACTAAGACAATTCTGACTTAATCATTTTAATGCACAGTTCTAGTTAGGTACATTCAAAATGTTCTGCAAATTGAGTTATTAAAGGAATTATTTTTGTAAATAAATGAAAATTCATTCCAAACTATGGAAACAAGGAAGCATGTGAATACTAACAAAATGCTTTTGAATCTGCATAAGAAGCACATTCTCTTATTTTTTAAAACATGTAATATTGGAATTTTACGGTTGGATAGTATGGTAGAGAAGCTTTATAAATACATGGAAGTCATTAAGGTATAGCAACTGTGATTGGTTTATGCCAGCTACTCTCATGCATTTTAGCATTTCCACCTTTTACAAATGATTAAGTTCATTCCAACCATATAAACTGGTTATTGTTGCAGGAGGGGATTGGGAATGGGGTAGAATAGGGGGTGAATGTTTAAAACGCTAGACGACTTACCACCTTCTTGAGAGAGTTTCCATTATCCTTGCACTGTTATAAAATGATGGATGACACATCCAAATGATGACATCAGGTAAGTCAAAATAGTGACCCCAAATGCTAATGAGAATGGCTTCCTGCAAATATCAACAAGAATGTGATCAGTGGAAACCAGTAGTATCTCCAAAGTGAAGATGAAGGCCAATGTAGAATTGGCAATTGGAGCATTTTTTCTCATCCTGAATTAAAGCCTTATTTATTGAACCAGGGGATGTGCAGTGAGCTTAAGATGTGCGCAAGAATATTAAGGCTTCTAGGTAGGAGGGTAGTTTTCTGAATACCGTTTTTTCATAGACCTAGGACTGAATTTACTTGATGATATATAATCTTTAGGAATGGTACTCTTCAACAAAGCATAACCCTATTATGCGAGGTATTTGGAGTGGTTTTCCTTCTAGTCTTTTTGTAATTCAAATGTAAAAGATAAGTGGGAGTGGGTGATAAAGGGAAAATGTCACATTTCTCTCAGAGCACAGGGGATCATTGGAATCCTGCCAAAACCAAAGATAGGTTAACCTAAAAACAACAAACTAATAATTGTTCACGTCTATAATGATGGAAGTATATTAATGTTATTGCACATAATTTTAAGCTCCCTCCCCCTCTCCCTCTCATCTTCTCAATCTCTGTCCCTATCTTTCTTCTTCCTGTCTTTGCCTCCACCCTTGTCCCTTCTTTTATTCAACAAAGAGCAGGTGAGAGAATAAGTCAAGTAGGATTTAGGATTTTACACTGAAGACAGGAAGGGGTGACTTGCCTATCACTGTGCTAAATATGTTGACGTGTATCTCGGGTAGAGGTTTGTTAGTAAATATGTTGCTTTGTGTGTTATTAGGTTATGAAATTCTAGAGATTGAAAATTTTTGTTGGAAAATAACAACTGTAACAAATGTACTGAAATTACTTTGGATTTCAGTAACCACAGAAGAGTTCTACATTATTTTATGTTCTTGTCATTGGGGCAGTTCAATAAGGCTTGGATGTATTTTATTTGTATTTAGTAAACGCTGATTTCATTTTACCTTCAACAATAATGAATGAAGCTAGGACTTCTCTGTGCCCTTTCTACTTCCATTTTCTTAATTCCCCATTCAGTAATCTTTTAATTTCAGTTCTTAAATCTTATCGCTTCTAATCTTTTCCAGTTTCTCCCATTCTCATTCTCTTCCCATTTTCTCTTACTCACTCTTGGGCCATTTTCTCTTACTCTTGTTGAACTGAATTGTTAAAGTACTTGTGTGCTATCATTTGTTGTTGTTAATTAAACACTGAAAAACATAACATTTGACTCTTCGTAGAAATGAATATATGTTAAACATAGAAAATCCAGAAAAAAAACCCCACATCTTTATAACCTCAATATCCAGAGATCACAATGTGTTGGTTTATTATTTTTTTTAACAATTTTGGTGTATTTCTCCCCATTCTTCTAGAAAGAAATACACCTTCTGAGTAAGAGAACACAAAAAATTTAAAGGCCTTTAATACACAGTGCTAATGTGCCCTCCGGAAGCTTTTATCAGTTGTACGCCTCTATCAGCTACGTGTTCCCTAATTCAGCACTACTTGTCACACTGTTATTTTTTCTTCTGAAGTGAATTGAAACCATGGAAAATGTTGTTGCAATATCTCAAATTGTGTTTCTTATATTATCACAAAGTTGAAACCATTTTGTAGACTTGGGCATTGTGTACCTGTTTGAGAATTTTGTTTCCCTGTCTTTTGTCCAATCTTTGCTTTGTTTTTGATTTGCTAAAAAGTAATCAGTGCAGGGGTGCCTGGTTGCCTCAGTCAGTAAAGCCTACAACTCTTGATCTCGGGGTTGTAAGTTCAAGCCTCACTCACGTTGGGTACAGAGATCACTTAAAATTGTAAAAAAAGAAAATCAGTGTGTACCTAGAACTTTTATTTTTCATTTTTTGTTTTCCTAGAAACACTCGTCCTCTTAATAATCCCCTTTAAACTTTATCTTTCTCTAGTGCTCATTGATAAGTCTTTTTCTTTTCTTTTCTTTTCTTTTTTTTTTTTTTTATAATTTCTGTTAGTTGACTTTCTTTATGTGTGTGCTCCGTCCTTCTGAACCCAACTGCTTTGGACAGTAAAGAAACCAGCAATCCAAAGGGAAGAAGGCAGGGAATAGCTGCTTTCAACTTCATTTCCCCATTTATATCTTTAGCCACTATATCTAAGTCTATATACCTCTGTGTGCATCTATCTATCTATCTATCTATGTGTATATATGTATATGTATTTGGTAAAATATACATACTACCACACGCTGTATATCATCTCTGTATGTTGTGTGTGCATTTACACACATATATGTATATATATTTATATACACACTGTAATGGACTGAGGAGTTAGTTAACTCAGATGAGTATATGTTGCAAGATATGATTCATGTATTTATTTTGTTTTCCTTTTTCCATCTCCCATGAATACAATAGGACTGAACTCAACAGAAAAGCCCAGTGTTCTGGCTCCAAGCGACCCCTTACCTGCCCGCACCACTGCATTCTCACTTACAAGCATCTCTGAAAGAGAATATAACTCCTCAGAGACCACGCCTACTCTTAGTCCAGACAATCCTTCAACTGAAGACTTCCTGAACTCTTTGGATAATGCTAATACTCTTAATGTGACAGGTCGGCACAGAGGTGTTAATTAACTGAAATGAGTTTAGGAGAACTTGTCTTCCTTTTTGAATCTGAAAGTTATCAGAACTGTTTTTCTTTAAAATACGTGTGCAGTTTCTACAAATGTGGTTTTATTCAAGCATGTAAAGTGTAGAACATCCAGGCGTTCATGCAATTTTGACTGACCAAAGTAGTGAAGGCAAGTTGTTGAGGAGCCGATGGACAGGGAGGCAGGGAAGCCCCCAGCAAGTAAGGCTGGTGGGGAGGGGGAGGGGAGTTTCTCCAGTAGCCACTGAACTGCATGTGCTGTGTCATCGCCACTGTTCTGCTCACTTGGGTTTTCTGCAGTGCCAGCCGGGTCAGAACTCAGCATTTCAGCGCTTTGTCAGTCTTGCCCTCCCTGGCTGTAATTCCAAAGTAGGATTTTTCTTTGTTGAACTCCACAATCTCAATACCAGAAATTACTGGAGATAAACAATTTATTTTTGAAAAACCACACCGAGGATCAATAATCCAGCTTTGCTGTTTGAATTTCCTCCAGAGATATTGGCATTAAAAAAATTAATCAAGGTTGTGGGTCTTAGGGCGGAATTGAAGGGAATGTGGCCACATTCATAACAGTGATGTGGGAGGTATTTTTTACCAGTGAAGACCACTGATGCTTTTCAGAATCCCAATAAATCTGTGGTTTGCTCATTCTATATTTGATGTTAGGTCTGCCAGTGTATTTGGCACATAAATCCACCATCATGAGGGTTGTTCATGCCTTTTCTGAAATAATGTGCTATGTTGTCATTTTCTGAGGCAAACAGGTTTATAGACATTAGAGACTAAGCTACTTGCTTAACAGTGCCATTAATCTTAGTTTGAAAAACAAGTATGTTCAACACTGTCTCAGAAATTTGGTGGAGGGGTACATTGTCGTGTTTTGAATACCATATTGATGAAGTTTATTGGCCATAATAAGCAGTTAATTAAATGATAAATGCCTCCTTATGTTGATTACAGAACTGTAAATTCAATCTTTCCTCCATTTTCTCCTTCCACCTTAGCAGAGTAGTGGCTAGGATCTATCTACACATTGCAGGCATTTGAATTCATTGCCCAAAATTTTAACAAAAAGAATGTGAGGATGAGGGTGTTAATGGTTAGGTAGAACATTCCAGGGTAAACTTTTTTACTGACTGAGTGATGTCACACAGTTTTCTATTTTAAAGTTTTCACATTTAGCTTCATGTACACAAACACACACACATAATATTCTCTATGAAGCAAAATGTGAAGAGAAAATGTTTAAAATGGAAAGGATTGGAAATAAGGATGAATAATACTAAAATACTAACTTGATGGTGAAATTAGCTTGGAAGGTTTCTTACACTTTCAAATAAAATAAGACATTTGATCTCCCTACAAAATAACTTTGCTCTCTGGTGATATTTCAATTCTCTACTGGGATAAAATCGTATGTGTTATTTAATTTATGTTCGCAATTGATTCGTATTGTGGAATACAATCCAATTTTCCTGCTTACCGATATACATTAGTAAAAAAAAAATCCCTTAATCCATGCTTCTAACAGTATAATATTTTCAAGTGTTTTCAAAATTGTTCAAAAATCATTATAATAAGCATCTGTTTGCATTTATGCAGTTGCAAAATATCAATATAGAAGTATATATAAAGTACATACTTTATGCATATATATATATACATATATATATATATAAAGTATTTACACACATACACATTGAGAATACTGTTTTCCCAAATCCTGATCCTTAAAGATACCATACCATTTTATCCATGGCGGTATATCCTCCAGACTCTAGACATGTGATTCTCTGAGAGAATCTGGGGGTGTGAGCAACTGTTTCCCCACATCTTTTCCAACACTAGATATTATTAATCTTTCAAAAACTCTGCCAGTATGAGAGTTAAGATATTTTATTTTAACATCAAAAAATTTCATAGTGATGAGCACTTTTGCCTACACTCTTTAGCCATTGCGTATATTACATGTCTTGTCCATATTTCTATTTTTCTTTTTTTTACGATTTGCATATTGTACACTGAGGGATTCTTTACTGATTCTGCCTACGAAGAAACACCCCAACTTTCAGTTTGTAAAGTTGAAGGAGAATCCAAAAAGCTCACAGAGACTTGGAGGTTAAAAAAAAAAAGCCACTTGGAAACCTGAGTCATCTATGACTTCAACAGGACCCCAGGAAGCCTCTGGGAATATGTAAATGAAGAACTCTGGTGCCACCTTCCTGCCAGGCGAACTTAAATAGAGGCAGACATACATTTTAATAGATAGGGTCATTTCACGGTTTGGTAAACAAAGATGCTGATAACGTCCTAGTATTTAAATGTTTCATCTGCAGTAGGGAAATACTGAAACGATTTCACTTTCTTACCCTAGGAGTTACACAGCCGCCTACCTTCCCCACGCACGCAGACTCGCAGGCGCCCTCTGCCGGATCTGACACGCAGACACCTAGCAGCACTGCTACCCCTCCCGCACTCACCCCTGCTCCGGGGAAGAATGACACATCAGGTTTGCCGGGCTTTTAGATTTATGCAACTGTGGAGAAAGCCTGACAGCTGCCTGTGGTTAAGAGTGGTGTCAGGGAATCCAACCACTTGTTAAACGTATAGCACTCGCTAGTTGGTGAATTCGGTATTTCATACTTTCATGTTTATCCTTAGTTTATGAGGACACCTACCTAAGGTCCTTCTAGTACAGATGAAATAATAAAGAATGAGACCTCGCAGAATAAAGGAAAAACCTGTTCCGGAATAAATGGTTACTCAGGGTGTTCTATACGTTTCTTCATATTGGGGCAAGACCCACTGCACAGTGAAAACTTTCGCTAATAATAAAGAATAGTATGTATGAAATGTTGCCAATAGACTTCCAACCAATAAACAAAATCCTGAAGAGTAGATGACTTCCATTTTCAGTGAAAGCCACTAAGAAATTGTAACCACAGTTTGTTTTTTTAAAAGAATGGGAAAAAGGAAATAGATGCTTCATTTCCCCCATCCAAACATTAAGATTCAGCTTAGCATCTCTGTATGTATATAAAACAAAGCAAAATACCCCCTCCTTTATCTTTCCAAATCAGGGTCTAAGTCACTTCATGTTGACTTTTTTTTTATCCTGAAAGACAAAAATCCACACAGACATATATAAAAATGTGATGGCTTCAATGCCTGAAAATAAAAAGATATAAATGGGAAAGCCCATGGAGCAGGCACTAAAGTGGCCTTTCTTGGAACAAGAATCAAATATGCAAGTCCAACCTATCAAATAGAATAATTCTGAGGTATTAAAAGTCTTCCGTTGGCACAAAAATCATTACAGGCAATGCACAAAGTTAAAGTGACCTGGGAAAGAGTTGCCCTCCCTTCCCTGCCTTGTTCTGCCCACTCCAGCTACCACGAGAACTACAGTAAGACAATCTGGAACTTTTAGCAAAGCCACAGATTCAGAAGTTACAGATGAGAAGGAGCTATAAAATAACTGAAGAGGGCTGGCCTGTAGGGGCTGGTTGTTGCAAAAACCACTCTATGTGTCCTCATGAAGAAATTCTTCCTCTCACGGTGGCTAATTCCACTAATTAAACACTGATTAGGATTCATTAACCTGATGAAAATTGTAAAAGCAGGGGCTTTAGAACAGCATGAGGACAAGGGACTCTTAGGGGAGGCAAAGAGAACAAGCCTGTGAAAGAGAAGGAAAGAATGTGGAAGAAGGAGAAAGACAAACCCGCTGATTTTTTTAAAAAAAATTTAATGTTTTTAAATTTTATTTGAGGTGGGGGAGGAGCAGAGACAGAGAGGGAGACCAGAATCCAGGCTCCAGGCTCTGAGCTGTCAGCACAGAGCCTGACCTTGGGCTGAACTCAGGAACCCCGAGAGCACAACCTGAGCTGAAGTTGGACTATTAACCAACTGAGCCACCCAGGCGCCCCAAACCCACTGATTTTTCAAGCTCAGCAGAGGGTCATTTCTGAGTCTATTTTTTTTTTAAGAAGAAAAATTAAACCTTCCTACCCTTCTCTGTGTTGTGTTGGAGACTTTCTCTGGGGATCCAGAACTGCAGAACTGATATTTATGTTATTCATTCTACTCTATGGTTTACTTACATGCAGGGGAGGTAGTGGCTTTTGAAGACTGAGCTGAGAACCTAAACTCAAATTTTTGGAAGATGCCTTTTCATTGCTAATGGCTGTAGATGTGAAGTTACGGACTGTGCTCGGTTTGTAATTGGACGATGCCTGCATGCTTGTCCTGAAACCGTTTCCAGAATGTGCATACCTGTTTCATTCTTCCGAAACCCTGAGAATCTTAGAAATGCAAGACTAAATTTGTATCATTGAACTGATGACCCCAGGGACCATGACAGGGAAATAACCAAACAAGCTCAAATAAAGGCTGGTTAGCATGTCCTTTGTTTTTGCCGCGACAATTACCGGAGTGCCAGTCCCCTAGTAGGCATCCAGTGAATACATACTGATTGCTTGTGTCAGAATTCTGGGTGTGATGTCTGCAGGAAGATGTAGCATGCCTTGGGTGCTTTGAAGCTTGGCAACGATAAGTCCTAACCAAATACACTGTGCAGTTTCTTCAGCTACGACACCTAATTCTATACGTATTTGCTTAGGTTTGCTTGGAAAATAAGGAAATGGTGTCTGGATGATGCAGAAGTTCTTTGGTTCTAAACCAATTTGATTTTTTCCTGGCGAGGGCAATCAACATAGTGAAAGTAGAATTGTAACCTCCACCTGGAAAGGAAAACACCCTGAGCTCAGCAGCTGCAAAGGCAGAAGCCCATTCAGCTCTCATGTAAGAAAATTAGAGCTAGGCATCTGCACCCAGAAAGGCCTCCCCAGGGAGGTGCCCCCCAGGCAAGGTTTCCAGCCCATGGCACGTTGTGCTTCCTCTTCTTCCAACCTTCACACACCCTTTGCCACCCAGAGCTCCGCAAGCCAGCACCCCACTCTGTCGCTCGGGTGCATTTTCGCCATCACCTAAGGCATCCCTTGGTTGGAAAGCTTGGCCTCCCTGGCTTGTGCAAACCAGCTGTCTCCTCAGGTGCCAAATATTTTACAAGTGGTGCTCTGATTACAAAGCTGCCTAGGCGCTGAGTTGCACGATGTGAAACTTCTGCAGGCCTGGCTGGTTTTCTTTCAGTTTTGCAGAACACAGACAGCTACGTGCTCAATCGTTGCTTGGCCTAAGCCTCGATGCTCTGTTTACGCTGAATGTCTGGCCATTGCCCTTCTGTGGCAAAAAGGGATGACCGTGATGATGGCCTTTCTGATTGCAGGTTTTCCAGGAGAGACGATTCCACCCAGCACCTTCCCTGCAGACACAGCTTTCACACCAGTAGCGACCCTCAGCCCCGCACTCAGCAGCTCTGCTGCCCTACCCTCACTCATCTCCAGCATCACCACCAAAGATAACTCCTCAGGTTTGCCCGCGGTGCTCTAGGGGTTTTGAGTTGTGGGTACTGAACTGGAAATTTGAGACTTGAATGCAGTTCTTTTACGTATTTCATACCAAATATTATTTGCAGCGACGTTTCACATACTGATATCAAATGAGCCAAAACAAAGTTGCCAGTAAGCTTTGTTTCTGGGCATGCTTCGTTTTGTTATTCATATCATGAAAGTTCAGGATATAGCTCTGGGGTCCAATCCAGTCCGGTTAACTTTCTGGCTGACTTTAGCACAAGCTACTAATAGTTTTTGGGTGATGTTTTTCCCTTCTGTAAAAATAGATATTGTAATATTCATTTTAGGGGATGGATGTGAGGACCAAATATGTAAAATGCCTGGGAAGCAGTGAGTATTTAAAAAGAATAAGTGGGATCCTTATCAGTAATTAAAATAAGGAAGTTATTGAAGGAGAAAGGAGTAGTTTGAGGAAGATTGCACATCAGGTAAGAATTACACCAAAGAAAGAACAGTTTCTCTCAACTTACTGAATGTCAAGCTCTAATTATTGGAACTATGGGTTATCTTAAAGGGCCATTGGTAGGTAGATAAGGTTTTGGCTCACTTTCCTGTTTTGACAAGGAGCAAGTGTCAAGTCCAGTGATTCAGTTAGGAGAGAAAGAAACTATCGTTGCTGAAGAGTTTTTCCCTTGCCCTTCATTATGACAAACTCACTAACTTTTATTCTCTGTTCATTTCCTTGCAGATCAGAGTCTTACGTCCACGTCACCCGCAACAAGCATTATGACTGCTTCCGCAACAGGTGACAATCTTACCCTCAGCCATGCAGTCATATTACTAGCATGTACCTGGGATGTGCTTGTAGAAGGGTCTTCCATTTGCTCTCTCGGGGGGCCCTTTTTTTGAGAAGTTCAATTGAGTATTCGAATGATGGGGGCTGTGGAATGGCAGTTAGTCTTAACACACATATTTTAGCTGTGCAATAGCTGGTGAGATCAGGGCATAATGTTACTGTGATATCTTTTCATATCATTATGACATCCCCCAAGGGTTGTGTGCTTTATGCAAAGGCATAGAAAAACGATCAAAAATACTATGACTTCTTTCTCTAAGAGTGGGCTTAGGTATTAGCATGAAAAAGAACAAGTCTATCCACGGGACTCCCCGTTCCAAGTGGCGAAAGGCAGAGGATTGAGTGCAGAGCTCCAGTCATGTGGCATGGACCATGCAAGCAAAGGCAAGAGATCTGAACGGACCCAGCAATTGGCGGTGGCAGTCAGTGGGCTGGCCGTGGCAGAGCGGGCAAGCCCATGGTCCTCTCCCAAATTCTTCCAACTCAAAGACCAGATTGGCAAGATCTCTTGGCACATTTCCACCCATTCTTCAGTTAAATACAAATATGCTTCCCCCACGATATGTTTCAATTTGTTGAAAGAGCCATTCACTACCCTGGATCCACTACAGGTGCAAAGAACTTACACAAGTTAAACTAGAGAGTGAAGCCGCCTTTGCCTATTTTCTGATTTTTTTTTTTCAACAAAGGTGTCAACTGAACTCTGTAGGGGTTATAATGATATAAATCTATTTTGAGAGTAATCAAGGGGAGGAGGACCTTTACATGTTTTTAGGTACGTGAATGGTTAGCCAAGTCACCACGCCATAATCAAATGTGTGCTGGAAAAAACCTCAACATTATTATTATTATCATTATTACCATCACGTTTATTGGGTTAAACTCATGAAAATGTCTTACAGAACTAGCTCATTAGTTTATAACATTTGAAGTTTTGAGATTAAAGCATTATACCAAGCACTGTGTTGTACATTGTACAAAACCTTGTGTTGTATGTTAAAACCCACAGACTTTCCAATTTATGAAGTTGAAAACATTGTAAACCTCCTCACCCCAAACGACCATAGCAGAGATGTTGTAAATGAAATTTTAATAATTTGCTTTCTCTCTTTTTTTTCTATTACAGTTCCTACCACACCTAAGCAATCATGTGGTAAGTTTGTTAATTTGGAGGCAGCATATATCACTTTAGAATAGCATTTTCCTTATCTGCTTCTTCATTCCAACCTCCCGGAGCCACTGACAAGCTAGACTCACTGGCTCCCATTTCCCCACAATGATTAGCTCCAAATCTTAAGAGCCTGTGTCCTTCAGAGGCAAGAAACTTTGATGTCATATTCAGACATAAGTTTCGAGCACCAGAATTAATAATTACTAGCTAAACAACTTTGGTGAAGCCACTTAACTTCAGATTGAGTGTGTGTGAAGTGGAAAATACCAAACTTGCTTTGGGGTGGCAGGAGTTGAGGATGCGTTGTAACAATAAATGTGAAATGTGGAGAATGTCTTCAAGGCTTATCAAGTAAAAGAATCTGTTTTTGTCTCTGTCTCTCTGTCCTTCTGTCTTGCCAGGGTTTGGCTCAAAGCAGATGTTTGAGAACCGCTTGTACAACCCTCTTTGCACCTTCCTACTCTCTTCCCAGTGAAAGTAGTCATTCATGGTCAGGGCTTAACCCTCCGGACATTGCTAAATCTCACCACCGAAGTCTCTGCCTTCAGTAGCTGTCCATACGTTATAATGTAAAGATCAGCCTTCATATGTTTGCTTAATTAATATGGTCTTTTATGATCATATTCCTCTTGTGTTATTGCCTCTTGACGCTCTTCACTTAACTAATATGAAACTACTTACAGTTTCCTAAACACATAATGTTTACGTCATGCGTCCGTGTTCTCTCCTGCTCTTCCTCTCCACTTAGAATTCCTCTCTATCCTCATCCAGCACCCCCGTTCCCACCATCTATTTTTCTATGTCCTGCTCATATTTCAAAATACAAACTGAGTCACCCACCTCCTCTGAGAGCCTCTCCTATCCCTACACTCTGACTAGATTTCTCCCTACTTTCCTCCCTTATTATTTTGTACACATTCTTATTTTAGGGGTTTGCTCGTCTGCAGCCACCCGTCTATGTCGGTCTCCACATTAGACTCTACATTTCTAAAAGCCGATGGTGTGTATTCTTAGTGCTTGGGACAGTGTCTCAAACATAAGGGCTTAATAATGTTCATTGGATTGAAAGTGAGGGACAAATTAGTATTTGTTGAAAAGATATTTTTTACCATTCAACAATGTTTTTTAAATAAAGAAGGGAATGCAACATAGCGCTAAGGAGAGGTACTTAGGAGGGTTCGTTATCAATAATTCTACCTAAGTAAAGGAATAATGAGGCCTGTGGCCCCTGAATTAATCTTCCACAAATTTGGAGAAACAGGTAATCAACAACTGCATTTTAGGAAGTAAGGGAAATGATAAAGCAAGAAGAAATTCATCAGATGTTTCATTCGTGTATCATTTCAGCAAGTAATTCAAGCAAGTGTGCCCCTGCTAATGACAGGTTTTATGTAATGACTTGGGTTTATGGTGGTGTTCAAAATACACTGGCCTTTGCTGTCATAGAACATATAGTCGAGTTAGGGAGATAAGACATTAATCTATTAATCATCCAAGTATAAACTTAAAAGCTGAGGTCCTTGATAGGCAGTTGATGTAAAGGGA
The DNA here is from genome assembly GCF_016509475.1 of Prionailurus bengalensis. Taxonomy (NCBI): domain Eukaryota; kingdom Metazoa; phylum Chordata; class Mammalia; order Carnivora; family Felidae; genus Prionailurus; species Prionailurus bengalensis. The sequence goes on from NC_057360.1 coordinate 37,440,300, forward strand.
ATTTTGAAAAAATAATCATGGACACACCTGATGTGTTTCTTTTTTTTTTTTTTATGTTTCTGGGGACATTTTGTTAGATATTTGATACTTTTGAAAATCTATGTTAAAGCGCTTGCATTTGATGTAAGCTTATTCTGAAAAATTTTAAAAAAGGGAATCCACATTTTTATTTTCTTTCAGATGAGAAATATAAAGTTATCAGTGTGAAATATCGTTATGACTATGGAAATAATTCATTTATAGCAAAACTAAATGTTAGCGATGATGTGAAGTGTGAAAATGCCATATGTAAAATGAATGAGATCCGTAACCTACCAGCATGTGAAAATAAGAATGTTACTATCAGTCATACTTCTTGTGATCCTCCAAATAAAATTATAGAATTGGACGTACCACCAGGTAAGTATAAATTGGTTTCTATTTGTATATTTACAAAAGAATACAAATCCACGTGTTTTTCATTCTAGTGGGTGAAGGAATCTGTCTGGTAAATGAACAGGGGTGAGGGGAAAGATGTCAGCTGGACGCTAGTGGGCGAATCTTCTGTTCTTCTAACCCAGTGAAATTAGGAGTTCATAAGCCTTCTTTACCCCTTATTCCCTCCCTATACTCCTTTTACAGAGTGTTTCAAGTAGATTAGGTACGACTTATCCCACTGTGGATAAGTGATTACCTATAAGCTTTCTTCCCCCTCCGTACTTAGTTCAAGTCATTAAATATAGATGTGCACATATTTATTCTTCTAGATACAAGTGTGTCTGGAGTATATTGGGGTAAACCCCAAAGTCAAGGATTTGATGTTTGTGGAAAGAACAAAACTCCGTTCACACACACAAAAAGAGAGTTATAATCATGTTAAGGTGATCAAGCCACTTCTGCCGGCTCACCTACTGCTGAGAAGGGGAAGGGGGTAAGGGTATCAAGCCCCCTACACCGAAGAATATAACAAAATGCATTTTGGAAAAGGGATTCAGGAACTGTGTACATTTGTCTACTCTTTCACATCACATAATAATTCAAGAACACATTTAAATAGGTTGAAGTTTGCATCCGTATCTTGGCTATTGCAAATAATTCTGCTTTAAACATAGGGATGCATGTGTCCCTTTGAATTAATGTTCTTGTACCGTTTGGGGAAATATCCATCCGCGAGATTGCTGGATTATAAAGTAGTTTTATGATTAACTTTTTGAGGAAGGGTCATACTGTTTTCCACAATGTCTGCATCCCTACCAACAGTGCGTGAGGGGTCCTTTTTCTCCACCAACACCTGTTGTTTTTTGGGTTGTTGATTTTAGCCATTCTGATGGTGTGAGATGATAGCTCTTGTAGTTTTGATTCACATTTCCCTGATGATAAGTGATGATGAGCATCTTTTCATGTGTCTGTTGGCCATCTGCCTGTTTTCTTTGGACAAAGGTCTGTTAAAGTGTTCTGCCCCTTTTTAAACTGAATTATTTGTGTTTGGGGTGTTGATTTGTATAAGTTCTCTATATATTTTGGATACTAACCCTTCATCAGATATGTCATTTGCAACGGCATGGATACAGCTAGAGGGTATAAAGTGAAATGAAACAGTTAAATACCATATGACTTCACTCACATGTGGAATTTGAGAAACAAAATGAACAAAGGGAAAAATAAGAGAGAGAGAGGGAGAGAACAAGAAACAGACTCTTAGCGATAAAGAACAAACTAATGGCTACCAGAATGGAAGGGGATGGGGAGATGGGTTGAAGAGGTGGTTAGGGATTAAGGACTTCACTTGTGTTGAGCACAGGGTGATGTATGGAAGTGCTGAACTACTATATCATACACTTGAAACTAATATTACACTGTACGTTAACTAACTGGAATGAAAAGTTTAAAAAGTAGGTTAAATTTTGGTATTTTCAGAAAAATGTCATGTAACTTATTCATTTTCTCCAAATATTACTGAAATAAATTATCATTTAGAAACAGAAAATGACAATTTAAAAAACGTATTCTCCAAGACAGGACCCCCATACTCTAATAATCATTTAATAAAAAAAAAATCACAGAGTAAATTAAAAAGTTGAAGATATAAGTAAGAACAAATGAAGTGAGTGTTTTAAAATGTGCAAAAAAATGCAATTTCATCTAGAAATTTGCTTGGGTCCCATTTTTTAAAGGTAAGATAAATTCTAAATAAAATGCTGCCAATTAAATGCTTTCCAAAATGTGTGATGTTAAAAAAAGAATAAGCTATATAATTGAGGCATGTTAAACCCCGAGTTATTGGAGTTTTTCAAAACTTTCCAAACTAAATGCTCTCAAAGACTATATCACGAATATAGTTTCAGAGACTTTAATTGAACATATGGCACACATTATGAATCATTAATCATCTGTTTCTATATCTTCTTTTTGACAGATCCTGAAAGTTTCTATTTGAAAACTTGTACAGAGCCAACAAAAGCAAATATTTCTATTTGTTTAAGACTGGAAAAAAAGGAAAACTTTACTTGTGATGAAAAAAAGATTACACACGTACTTAATTGTGGTAAGAATATAGCTTTGATTGGAATATTTTTATGGTAGAAAGTTGTTCTAGATATTATCTATTCTTTCCTTCCTTCCTTCCCTCCCTCCCTCCCTCCCTTCCTCTTGCTTTCCTTCCTTCTTTCTCTCCCTCTCTCTCTCCTCTTCCCCCCACTCTTCCCCTTCCTCTACCTTCCTTCACCCCCTTTTGGTCTATGGTTTTATGGAGTCAAAACATTGTATTGTCTATACCACTCAAATTCACAAAATAGACAAATACTTTCCCCCAAAATAATCTTTGAAATAGCAAAAGTCAATTAATTTATAAGAATTTTCTTGGCAACTGTTATACACAAGGCATTGTTGAAAAGGTTATCAGGGAAGGGTGCCATAGAAAACATATGACAAACATACCGTTAGAATAAAAAGAAAAGCAAACGTAAGATCATGCGACTCAAGAGTTTATGTATGTGGTCAACCCTCCATCAACAAAATTCATGGACAATCTCAAGAACATTTACATGAAAGAAAAGTGGGAAAAACACAATCAGTGCCTCTAGGAATATGGGTTTGGCCTCATATGGGGGACAATAATTGAGATACCAGTTCTTTTTAATAATTAATGAATTAATGTTTTTTTCTTTTTATTTGAATTTGTTAAAGTAGAAACCCTCCCTTGATGTAAAGCCATTTGCTAAGCCGTATTTGGCAAGGCAAACAGACACACACACGCACACACACACACTACACAAAGGATGAAGTGTGACACTGCAATCATCATGTTGTAACGAAGCTTCATAGCTATGATACAAGCAGTATGAGGAAAGCAAGAACAGATTTACAATGAAATGATGATAAAGTAATGGTGTACTTAAAATATCTATTAGGCAAAGGCTAACTCAGGTGGATTCTTAGTTTCTGAACAGAGAACTCATTCCATCAGTGAAATTAGAGACACTCTCAAATTCAGTTAGACTTTTTAATATTTTCTTTAAAATCGAGTATGGTGTACTTATCTGGCAGGGGAGATACGACGATCATGAAGGTGGTTTTCCCAGGGTGAGTTTTATCCATTGCACTCCAGATGCACTGACCCCTGCATCTTCCTCAAATGTGGGTAACTCGAATGCATAATTGGTGGTAGTGGGGACTGAGTTTGCGCTTTCCTCTGGAAAAAAAATTGAGTGTGGCAAAATCATGCATTATTATAGTAGTTTTTAGTATCTTTTACTTATTTCCTATTTGCTAAAGTTTTCAATCTAATAGATATTTATTACAGATATGAAATCTAAAGAGAGAGTTAAATATGATTATTGTATTCGTACATGTACTGATACATGATACTTATTTCTTTCAGCTAACTTTTCTTCATCTAATAAGACCGAAACTTATTTGGAACCCCTTTCACCTAAACAAAATTATTCCTGTAATTTAAAAGTATTGTATGGTGCCAATGAGTTTTTGAACAAAAATGAAACCTTTGAAACAGATGTTGGAAGTGAGTATATCACTTACATCTATATGTAAAATTTCTTCTTATGGTCTTACAATTCTTTGAGAACCAAAGAAAATGATGTTGTAGATTTGGAGAAAGGGTTTCAGAAAATGGATATGTATCAATTTTTAAAGTAGAATTTCAAAAATGGATGATCGAAGATCCAAACCTTTGACAAGTTTTTTTGTTCGTTTGTTTGGTTTGGTTGTTTTGTTTTTTTAAACTGCAAATTCTTGGCCATCATGAGCTTATGGTGGACACAAAACTGAGGTACATGAAATGGTTTGTTCACTTTACTTCCCATTTCTTCCTGCAGCCAAGTTCCTTTCTTGGCGCGTCCTGCACCCTCTGCCCCTCTAGTAAACCCTACCTTTGATAGAAGTGGGCACATGGCTATGAAAACACAGTGGCGCATCTAAGGATTGGTGGCGATATGATAATTAGTGTTACTAAAATGCAAGCAATATGAATAATAACAAGACTATAATAGCCAATGACAATTAGAAAGATCCATTTTGGAAAATAATAGCTTTTGGGAGATGGGGGGCGGGGGCGGAAAGGAAGTCCTAAAATTCCACTTTTATTCAGTGGAAGGAGGGAGATTCCAGTCTAGAGTCTGCTAGGAAAAGTATGTTAATTATGTGTATGACAATTTATGAGTAACCACCAAAGAAAGAAGGGCAGAGAGAGGAGGAATGCAAGGCAGTACAGCCACTTTGGAAGATGTTTTGGTGGTTTCGACAGAACGAAACATACTCTTACCTTACAATCTAGCCATCACACTCCTTGGTACTTACTCAAATACTTATGTCAAATACTTACTTGGTACTTATGTCCACACAAAAACCTGCACAGGCATGTTTATGGCACCTTTATTCATAATTTTTCTCAAACTTGGAGGCAACCAAGATGCCCTTCAATAGGTGGATGGACAGTACAACCAGACAACTGAAATATTATTGAGCACTAAAAAGAAATGAGCTATCAAGCCATGAAAAGACACGAAGGAACTTTAAATGCTAATTACTAAGTGAAAGGAAGACAATCTGGAAAAGCTACATACTGTATGCTTCCAACTATATGATATTCTGAAAAAGCCAAACTATGGAAGCATTTAAAAGATCGGTGGGTGCCAGGACGAGGTGGGGAGAGTGAAATAAATAGAGCACAGAGGATCTGGGGGACAATAAAAACACTCTGTATGGTACCATAATTATGGCTACATGTCATAAGATACATTTTCTCAAACCTGTAGAATACATGACATAAAGGGTGAGCCCTAATATGAACTATAGACTCTAGCAGATAATGATGTGTCAGTGTAGGTTCATCACTTGTAAACCCTGGTGGGGGACGCTGGTAATGATGGTGCTATGCATGGGCAAAGGCAGGGGAATATGAGAAATCTCTCTACCTTCCCCTCAATTTTGCTGTGAACCTAAAAATGCTCTAAAAAAGTAAGTCTTTAATAATCATAATCATAAATCATGAAATAAGATTTATCCCAATAATGTAAGAATCCGTCAACCTTAGAAAATAGCAATTAAACCATTTTACATACCATTTACTTCAGGAAAGGGGGGATTTTTGCAAGACCATTGCAACAGAAGTTACATTCTTTTTTTTGTTTAATGTTTATTTATTTTTGAGAGAGAGACAGAGACAGGGCATGAGCCGGGGGGGGGGGGGGGGGCGCAGAAAGACAGGGAGACACAGAATCTGAAACAGCCTCCAGACTCTGAGCTGTCAGCACAGAGCCTGACACGGGGCTTGAACCCACGAACCGTGAGATCATGACATGAACTGAAGTCGGACGCTCAAAACAGCTGAGCCACCCAGGTGCCTCAAGAAGTTACATTCTTAAAAACAAGACAAAAGACTTTGTTAATTCACCTACTACATGACCCACCCACTTCAAGTATATAATTCAGTGTTTTTTTTAATATATTAAGAGTTGTGCAATCATCACCAGAATCAACTTTAGAACATTTTCATCACACCAAAAAGAAACCCCATATCTATTAGCAGGCTGTTCTCATTTCTCTCCTGCTTTCCACACCTACGCAGTTACCAATCAACTTTCTGCTTCAATGGATTTTCCTATTCTGGATATTTCATATAAATGGAATTGTATAATACACTGTCTTTAGTGACTGGCTTCTTTCACTTAGCATAATGTTTTCAGGGTGCTTCCATGTTGCAAAATGTATCAATGTTTCAGTTTATTTTTTTATTGCCTGATAATAGTCCATCGTATGGATATACCTTATTTTGTTTGTTCATCCGTTGATTAGTTTTTTCCACTTTTTTGGCCATTATGAATAATGCTGCTATGAACATTCATTTACGAGTTTTGTGTATACATATGTTTTCATTACTCTTGTGTTCATACCTAGGATTAGAATGTGGGGATCATGTTTTGCATTTTGAAGAACAGCCAATCTGTTTTCCAAACTGGCTGCATCACTTTATTTGTTTGTTTGTTTATATTAATATGAAATTGATTGTCAAATTGGTTTCCATACAACACCCAGTGCTCCTCCCAAAGGTGCCCTCCTCCGTGCCCATCAACCACCCTTCCTTCCCTCCCACCCCCCATCAACCCTCAGTTTATTCTCAGTTTTTAAGAGCCTCTTGTGGTTTGGCTCCCTCCCTCTCTGTTGTTTTTTTTTCCCCTTCCCCTCCCCCATATCTTCTGTTAAGTTTCTCAGGATCCACATAAGAGTGGAAACATATGGTATCTGTCTTTGTATGACTTATTTCACTTAGCATCACACTCTCCAGTTCCATCCACGCTGCTACAAAAGGCCACATTTCATTCTTTCTCATTGCCACGTAGTATTACATTGCGTATATAAACTACAATCTCTTTATCCATTCATCAGTTGATGGACATTTAGGCTCTTTCCATAATTTGGCTATTGTTGAAAGTGCTGCTATAAACATTGGGGCACAAGTGCCCCTATGCATCAGTACTCCTGTATCCCTTGGGTAAATTCTTAGCAGTAATACTGCTGGGTCATAGGGTAGCTCTATTTTTAATTTTTTCAGGAACCTCCACACTGTTTTCCAGAGCGGCTGCACCAGTTTGCATTCCCACCAGCAGCACAAGAGGGTTTCCATTTCTCCACACCCTCGCCAGCATCTATAGTCTCCTGATTTGTTCATTTTAGCCACTCTGGCGTGAGGTGGTATCTCAGTGTGGTTTTGGTTTGTATTTCCCTCAAAGTGGCTGCATCACTTTACATTCCCCGTACAGAATGCATGGGGGTTCTAACTTACTACATCTTCACCAACACTTGTTATTGTCTGTGTTTTTTATTATAGTCATCTCAATGCGTGTGAAGTAGTACCTCATTGTGATTTGGATGATGACTAATAATTTTGAACATGGCTTTCAGGTGTTTATTGGCCATTTGTATATATTTTATCTATTCAAAGCCTTTGCCCACTTAGAAAAATTTTTATTGAGTTAGAAGAGTTTTTTTATATATTCTCGACCCAAGTGTCTTGTCAGATATATCATTTGCAAATATCTTTTTCCATCCTGTGAATTGTCATTTTACTTTGTTGATAACTTTTGAAATTGATAATACTTTAATTTTGATGAAGTCAAACTTATCAATTTTTACTCCTTTGCTTATGCTTTTGGTGTCACATTAAAAACCCATTGCCATGGGGCACCTGGGTGGCTCAGTCGGTTAAGCGTCCGACTTCAGCCAGGTCACGATCTCGCGGTCCGTGAGTTCGAGCCCCGCGTCGGGCTCTGGGCTGATGGCTCAGAGCCTGGAGCCTGCTTCCAATTCTGTGTCTCCCTCTCTCTCTCTGCCCCTCCCCCGTTCATGCTCTGTCTCTGTCTCAAAAATAAATAAACATTAAAAATATTTATTTAAAAAAACCCATTGCCAAATCCAAAGCCATAAAGAATTATTCCTATGTTCTCTTCTAATAATTTGATAATTTTCCCTACTAAATTTTACACTATCGATCCATTTTGAGTTAATATTTGTATATGATGTGAGGTCAGAGTTTAATTCTTTTGATGCAGTCATTCTCTTGTTCTAGCACCATTTTCTAGAAAGACCATCTTTTCCCCCGTTAAAAGTCTTGCCACATCGTCAAAAATTAATTAATAATAATGAGCTTATTTCTGGCCTCTCAGCTCTATTCTGTTGATCTACATATCTATTTTTATGCTAGGATCACTGTTGGTTACTGCTGCTTGATAGGTTTTGAAATCAGAAAGTATGATTCCTTCAACTTTGTTCTTCAAAATTATTTTGAGTATTCAACTGTCCATGGAATTCCATATGAATTTTAGGAACAACTTGTCAATTTCTACAAAGAAGCCTAACTGGATTTTTTTTTTTAAAGAGAGAGAGAAAGAACACGTGACTGGGGAAGTGGAATGGAGGAGAGATAGAGAGACTTAAGCAGGCTCCACACTCAGCATGGAGCCTGATGCAGGCCCCACATCCCTGAGATAGTGACCTGAGCTAAAATCAAGAGTTGGATACTCAAACGACAGAGCCACCCAGGCTGAAGCCAGTTAGGATTCTGATAGGGGTTGCAATGAACCTGTAAAAAATCACTTTGGGGAGTAATATCATCTCAACAATGTTAGCCTTCCAGTCCATGAATACGGGATGTCTTCCCATTTATTTGTTTTCCTTAATTTATTAAACAAATTTTTTTTGTAGTTTTTAGTCAACAAGTTTTGTACTTCTTTTATTAAATTTATTTTCAGTTTTAAATTTATTCCCGATTCTATGGTAGTATTTTCTTAATTTCATTTTCAGATTGGTTATTGCCAGTATACAGGCATACAATTAATTCTCTGTATTGATCTTGTAGTCAGCCATATTACTGAACTTGTTTGTTAATGACAATCTTATAGAATTTTTGATAGAATATACTAAAGTTATTCTAAATTTCATATGGAAGGAGTTAGCTAAGGACTAAGGGAACTGCCTAAAACTGCCTTCCAAAAACCCTCCAAAACAAAATCACAAGAAGAAAAATAAAATTACATTAAAACTATGTCCCCAGCATACCTAGAAAAATTTAATACTTTTTGAATATTAAGTACTAAAATCTTTGCAATTCTTATAAATCAATGTAACAAAATAGAAATCCTGGGGGGGGGGGGAATACATATATTTTTGTAAAAGTATAAAGGCAATTCAGTGGGGGAAAGGCTATTTTGTTTTTCAATAAATGATCCAGGTATCCCTATAGAAGAAAAGATGAACATTCAGTCTTTACCTCTCAATAAAAATAAAAATTAACTCAGTGATTTACAGGCCTAAACACTGAGATTAGAACTATAAAATGTCTAGACAAAGACATTAGAAAGTCTTTGCTACTTTGGTGTAGGAAAAGGTTTCTTAAGACACATAAAACAAGAATTTTGTAAATTTTATAAATTAGACTTCATCAAAATTGACTGTTCTCTTCAAATAAAGCCATTAAGGAAATAAAAAAAAATCAAGCCATACATTAAGGAAAATATCCACAATTAATTTTCAACAAAAGAAGTTTCTCCAGAATGTATCGGGAACTCTCCCAAATACAAAATAAGAAATCAAGTAACCAAATTAAAAATAGGCAAATATTTTGAACATTTGCTTCAAAAAAGAAGATATGCAAATGGTCAATAAGCATATATAAAGATGCTCAATGTCATTAGCCAACCAGGAAATGAAAATTTAAACAACTATGAGTGGCGCCTGGGTGGTTCTGTAGGTTAAGTGTCTGACTTTGGCTCAGGTCATGATCTCCGGCTTGTGAGTTCGAGCCCCCCGGCACGTCAGGCTCTTGTGCTGACAGCTGGGAGCCTGGAGCTTGCTTCTGATTCTGTGTCTCTGTCTCTCTCTGCCCCTTCCCTGCTCACACTCTGTCTCTCTCTCTCAAAAATAAATAAACATTAAAAAAAATTAAACAAACAACTATGAGAGGATGATGACATTACACACCCACTAAAATGGCTAACGTCAAAATAACCAACAATACTATTTGTGAATGTAAAGTAATAACTCAGAAATTTTACTCTCAGTATTTATCAAAGAGAGAGAATAAAAAAGCATCTCTACAGAAAGACTCCTACACAAAGATTCATAGCAGATTCACTCCTAGTAGCCGAAAGTCTGGAAACAGTCCCAATGTCCCACCAACACTTAAACGAATAGATAAAATGTGGTGGATCCTTACAATGGAATACTACTCATGAAGTAAAAGAACTAACTACTGACACATGCAACAACGTAATTGAATATCTAGAACATTATATTGAGTGCAGTATGATAGACATACAAAAGTACTATTTGATTTTATCTATGTGAAGTGGGTGAAGAAACAAATTGAATCTATAGTAACAGAGAAAAGTTCAGAGGGGGCTTGGGGTTGGGCAAAGAGGCTGAGTTGCCTGGGAAGTGACACAGAAGAAATTTGGGGGGATGATAGAGATGTTCTAGAGCTTGATTGTGGTGGTGGTTATGTAGATGCATATGCTTGTCAGAAGTGATAATTTTACCTCAAATTGGTGTGTTTTAATGTAAATTACACCTCATAAATTGATTTAAGCATTTATTACGTTCTTCATCTCAAGTTGGAAGTTTCCAAATAATGACAGTTAGGTTTATCAGTACTACCAATGACAGATTTTCAGCACAGTGAAATCTAGGAATTCCAAGGTAGATGAACAATAATACTATATCTGAGAGGAAGAGGATATTCGCAGATATTTTAGGTCAGTGGAATACTTGGGCTCCATAGTGCCACTGTAGAGTGACATTTCCTATGTTAAGCGACCTCTAAAGCAAATTTAATGAGACTAGATGTCTTTCTTTTAATTGCATAATTAACTCATAATTAAAATGTGACTGTTAATAATCATAATTATACAAAGGATGTTTTTCCACGTATTATTTTTCATATTTCATATTTCATTCTTATTTTTTAACAGGTCCAAAAGCACCTCCAAATATTACATGCAAGCCTACAAGCTCAACAGAAGGAATGATCACCTGGGAAAGCCCTGAAGATTATTTTGATAATTATGTTTTTTGTTTGCTGCATGCTTCAGGTAATTTGTGTAAGATTTAATTCCATGTCAGGAAAGATGAATCAAGAAGTGGGAAGCACTAGCAATGTGGATTGAACTAGTGAGCAACAACAGAAATACGATGCCTTGTTATTTGGTACAATCTTTACACTCTAAATTCAATCTTTATTCTCTAAAGCCTGGAGAAAGAAACCCTCAGGAAGATAATCCTCATTATTGTCCTCCAAATATTATATGAGTTGCACAGTTTGAACTCCTTATTCAGGCCCACAAGAAGCAAAAAAAAATGCCTAATCCCTCAGAGTCAGCTCAAAATGATTTAATGTAGGGGCGCCTGGGTGGCGCAGTCGTTAAGCGTCCGACTTCAGCCAGGTCACGATCTCGCGGTCCCTGAGTTCGAGCCCCGCGTCGGGCTCTGGGCTGATGGCTCAGAGCCTGGAGCCTGTTTCCGATTCTGTGTCTCCCTCTCTCTCTGCCCCTCCCCCATTCATGCTCTGTCTCTCTCTGTCCCAAAAATAAATAAACGTTGAAAAAAAAAATTAAAAAAAAAAATGATTTAATGTAGACAGCAAGTTAAATATGTGGCAATCTTGAGTTTTAATGACTTAAATGTTTCCTTTTTTTTTTTTCTTTAGAAGAAAACTGCACAGGTCTGGGTAAAGAGAAGACCAAACCTCTGCAAAATTTGAAACCTTATACAAAGTACAGTGTGTCATTAAAGGCTTCCACCATGGGAAAAGTACGACGTGATGGACCTGCTGTGACATGTGAATTTGACACACTTCCAGATAGTAAGTTATAAGCCTTAATACTTCTTTCTGTGAATGGCAAGAAACAAGGTATGAACTTTCTTTTCTTTTTCCATTCTTTTTTTTTTTTTAATGTTTATTTATTTTTGAGAGAGACAGAGACAGAATGTGAGTGGGTTAGTGGGTTAGGGGCAGAGAGAGAGAGAGACACAGAGTCCGAAGCAGGCCCCAGGCTCTGAGCTGTCAGCACAGAGCCCCATGTGGGGTTCGAACTCACAAGCTGCGAGATTATGACCTGAGCTGAAGTCAGACGTTCAACCAACTGAGCCACCCAGGCACCCCAGTATGAACTTTTTAGTATACAATCCGTCTTTCTTTATGCTTCATTGGGGAAACACATTGACCTGGCACATTTATTAACATCTAGGGTTTATAATAATTTAAAATACAATAATGTTCTAAACTGTTATCCTGGGTTCTCTGTATTCTTCATAGACCATCACAGATTTGTAAGAATGAAGCTTGAGGCCATATTAACTGGAACAATTTTAAGATTTCAGGCAATTTAAGTACCTAACCAACATAGATAAAAATGCATTGTCTATTGTTTTCTTTATTATCTAGAACTAGTAACTGCCAATGAGACACCTAATAACATCTCACCCACAAAGCATTCACTTGCTAACCTCTACTTACCCGCTTACCTTATAAAATACAGTAACTTATTGGCATTGTCTTCTCTTTGTTACAGCGAACTACTTGTTTTATTTTATGGCACATTTTGTCCTTTGAAGTTTCCTTTCAAAGTCATTTTCCTGTTGCTACCTGTATGATGTCTCCATAGTTTCCAGGCCTAAAGCTAGATCTATCTCCGTGGTGAATGTTAACTCCATTAAGTCAGGAAAGAAGAAACACCCCTGTGTAAGGCAGTATCTGTAGCTCCAGAGACCTTAGCTGGCACCAAGTTCATGAAGAAAAATTGTCTTATTCAGGGATGGATGTGGAATGCTCTTCATGAAATTTAATGTAATTTAGATTCCGGTTTTAAAAGTCCAGATCCTTGAGCTTTATGGTTTTGCTATTTTCCTAAATTTCTGTGAAGTCATAGCAAAGATAATTTGTTGCTCCTCCTAAAGAATGCAGCCAGGTAGGTAGTTACTAGGATAATGTAAGCACCTCAAGAACGGAGGAGCTGGGGGCGCCTGGCTGGCTCAGACAGTAGAGCATACAACTCTTGATCTCAGGGTTACAAGTTCAAGCCTCATGTTGGATGTAGAGATTACTTACAAATAAAATCTTAAAAAAAAAAAAGAGCCGAAGAGCTCTACTGTATGTAGGCCTTCAGAATCGCTCTATCATCCACTCTTCTCCCCCTGCACCTTTCTTCCCCTCTTCTCTACCCCCTCTTTCCTTCTATTTTCTAATTGTGTATACTCTCCTTAGGGGATGGCATGAAGTCCCATGACTTCAAGTATAACACATATGCTAATATTCATTGAAAGACTGGGGAGTTTATTTTTAGATGTTTTGGTACAGCTTCTTGATGCATGTACTATTATAGCTTCTTCATCCATAATCTCCAAATTAATGCTGAAAATAATTTATATTGGTGGTGCCTGGGTGGCTCAGTTCGTTGGGCGACCGACTTCAGCTCAGGTCATGATCTCCCGGTTTATGAGTTTGAGACCCACGTTATTCTCTGTGCTGACAGCTCAGAGCCTGGACCCTGCTTCAGATTCTGTGTCTCCCTCTCTCTCTGCCCACCCCTACTCATGCTCTGTTTCTGTCTCTCAAAAATGAATAAACATTAAAAATTTTTTAAAATAATTAATAATGTACACAACTATTGCCAACTGATTTAAATATGCATGTACAAAGTGATTAAAGTAACAAATATTCCTTTGTTTTGATAGAGCCAACCAAAGTCAGGAACTTACTTGCTTCTCGGATATCAGATAATAGTATTCTTGTGAAGTGTGATCCTCCTTCGGACTTTAAAGGCCCCAGTAATGGATCCTACCATCTGGAAATCAAAATTGGAGATGCCTTTGTTAAAAATGAGTCACAAATAATTTGCCACTTCTCTGTACTATATCTTCAATATTCAACAAAATACGAATTTAAGGTAAGATAATTTCTATCCTCAACTGTAGTACTAATGTACATTATACTGATTATTACACCATACTTCAATAATACTAAGACCAATTGATGCTCACATGAGCTTTAGAAACTCTTCGTCTAATGAAATCATACTTTAAAGTCTTAAATGGTTGACTCCGAACTTCTTATCCCCAGCTCTAAGAACAATGGTTTCAAGCAAATATTTTGTTGGAGTGTTTTTCACCTTTAATGTAATTTGCTCATAGCAAAATTATTGTGCCTGTGTCAAGAAGCACAACATTTTATACACAGTAAATTAATTTAAATTTATGCACAATAGATTATTACTTTGCAAAATGTTTTATTTACCTTGACTTTTAATCTTTACTAACATGACTTTTTAAATTGCAAAATATTTTACAGGTGCACTGAGGTTAGAAAATAGTAGAAATAAATATTAGGAAATACCAGTGAACATGGAGAATTAAAAAAAAACTCATCTACAAGCTTACTGTCTACTGATCATATTTTATGAATGTGTTTCTGAAATGAAAAAACTCAGTCTTGGCCCTGGTTGTAGGGAAAAACCGTAGTTCCGTCTTTTCTTGTGTGTTCTTTTCTGTGAGTCTCCTGTACAATTCATGTGCAGCGCCACCCTTCTGATGCTTCTGGTCGCCAAATTTGTGTGGAGGTTTTCCTCCACATCAAGCAAGTCTTTGTGGCACCAGCTGGGTATCCTGCAATTTAATTCAAATCTGACACTATCTACCTGGAGATAGTGGCAGATTCCACAGGTTAGGGACTCAGTCCCACAAGACTGTTCCACCCCACTTCAGCTCTAACTGCCAGTAGTTGGTCCCTAGGTTACTCTCAACTTCTGTCTGACTTGGCTATAAATCAGGGGTTCCTATGGCCCTCTCCTCAGGCTTAGTTGCTTGTTAGTGTGGCTCACAGAACTCTGGGAAACACTTATTTACGTTTACCAGTTTATTGAAATATGTGATAAAGGATACAGAGGAACAGTCAGATGAAGAGATACATAGGGTGATGTCTGAGAAGGTCCCAAGTACAGGAGCTTCTGTCCCCATCAAGTTGGGATACATCACCTTCATGATATGGATGTGTTTCCATATCCATATGGAACCTGATAGCCCACCAAGCCACCTTCTTGGGGTATTTTAAGGAGGCTTCATCATGTAGGTGTGACCAATCATTAATTTCATTTTCAGCCCTTCTACCTTCTCAAGAGAATG